>NC_087066.1:42273229-42303171 GCF_963678635.1 Symsagittifera roscoffensis | reverse complement strand
CAAGTATGGTTTGACCAAAAAAAGTTTCAGAGCGAGTTCGTGAGAGGTTTTAGGAAGAGTACATACATGGGAAAAGGGTAACATGCGGGGGAATGTAAGATGGTAAATAAAGTGCGGCAAAAGTTTTTAAAAAAAACGTGTGAAATAGAGAAAAATTTACGAAAAGATAGTTTCGAAAAGAAAATTTACGAAAAGAAGTTTTCTTTATATTATCAGTTCATAATAGACAACACTTTTCCGACTAAAAATATGATTCAATTTTCATAATCCAACGTATTAATTTCTGGCGTTGTAGTCGATTTTAAATGATTTTTATTGCTTTATAAAAATTTAAGCATTTTATAATCCATTTTAGAGGATTATTTTAGATTTTTACACTGAGTATAAAATGACATTTAGTAGCCTGAAATCCTCCTCCCGACATTCACACTCTCGCAAAACGTAGGGAGGGATGAGAATATGTGAGGTTGTAGGGATGAAGAACGTTTTGACAAAAAATTAATAGCGTTTTTAGAATCCGTTGCATGGGGTGGGTAAAATGAAGTAAATGAAGAAAGCTTAAAAAGTGCAGCAAAAATTTAAAAAACTCATAAATTTATAATAAAATAAGAAAAAAATTAAGAAAAGATACTATAAATAAGAAATAAACTGTTTTCTGACCCAGGTAAAATTTCACTTCACAGGATTCAACAAATTTAATATAAATTTGACTTGTTGACCGGTTAAAACAAATTACAACTGAAATCGCATCAATGTAAAACACTGTCAGTTTGAGTTTAAATGAGTGTCTGGGATCTTTTGAGATCTCTATTAAAGGAATCGTCATCTGCCCTTGTTTCCGTGTCGATTGTTCAAGATATATCAGCAAGTTGATCTTGTTGAGTTGCTTCCACCACTGTACAGAATCAGCATCTTAGTATCATGAGCAGATTCAGTGTTGAGTTTGGCGAGGAACTATCTTCTGTTGTTTCTGCTATAAGGCTCTTGTCTTGAATGGTCTGTATAACTGGTGTCAACAGCACTGAGTGAAAATTGATAGTGAATGGGCTCTAGATGGGGTCCTGTTGATCTCGATAATTTCGACCAAAAGTCTTTCTGGTTCTTTTTCCAAGTTGATTAAAACTATCTCTGATGAGGATACCATGTCCTTGAAACGCCTTTCTCCGAAAAACATTGGCGGGCCTTTGTTCCTCAGCTATCTGGTTGAGCTACCCGATGAGATTGAACTACTGGTGTTTTTCAGTGGTTTTTCCGGAGAGCTCCCCACTGAGGTCGGGTCTGCCGCTGTGCACTGTGTTGGCGCCCTCTTGGCATCTAAATTCGACTACTGGTCCAAGGTTGATTGTCGAGAAGTATTTAAAGAGCAGTCAGACAAGAAAGATTGATATTCGGAATAACCGTTTTGGCTCTTTATCTCAAATAGTCCCAAAAGTTATTGTACGAATGTTTCTGGTTGATGTTATTATGATGAAATTTTCAGTGGGTTTTAAAGAAAACCTTATTATAAGGTAAGCTCTCTCTCCCTATTGTTCAGTGCAGAGCCCTGTCTCTTGGACGGGGAATATTCCTTTCTCTTGCCGGTAAACCTAGACATAAATCTAGAAGTGTTTTTGGACATTAAAATTAAATCAAGTTTTCTGAGTATGTGTTCGTTATTGCGGGTTACCGTTCGGTCAGTGTCGTTTAAGACTGATAAAATGTTTCTTTGTTACGGATAATTCTACTTAGTTACAAATAAGATATGTTTAAAAAGTGAAATAATCTCTAAATTAAAACATTAAAAAGTGAGCGGTCATTCTCTCCGTCGGAGAGAATGAAGATAACAAGGTCAAATCTAAATTAACCAGTTAAGATACTTTAAGACTAATTAATTGAAATAAGACGAATGGTAAGATTCGCAACATTCCCCTTAGTGGGAAAAAAAATTAAAGTACTAAGCGCCATGATACATAACATGTTATCTAACCTTTTTTCTCGCTCTCGAGAAGTCCAACAAGGATTGAAAATTAAATACTGCACGATATAACAAATGAAATTTTAGTGCTCCGAAGGAATGACTAAAATAGAAAGAATGATATAATTCCTAATTCCGGCGGATTATAATCCCTAGTTATAAATAGGTAAACTCTAACTGCGCTGAAACGAAATACTAGTACGATTATAATGACTAAATGCGAGTTTTCAAGTTTTTGATTGAGTTTAGCTGTCCCCTTCCATGAATTTTTCTAGCTCGGCGTTGAAAATTTCACTGTCTAAGTCGATGTAGTTGTCGAAACTATTCACCGCATCTCTCAGGTATTCGTCAGTAGAGGCGATGGAGAATTGATCGGGAGATGGAGGGTACGCTGGGCCCGGTGTACGGTCCTCCGGTAGAGTGTCGCAAATGTGGGTCTGGTTATCCGAGGGATTCTCTCTGAAGGTTTGTGTGGGGGAGCCCGAGCTGTCACCCTCGTCCAGAGATTTAGGGTTATTAGCGGAGCCTGGTTGGTTTTCGAACTCGTCTGCGGGACCAACAGTGTGCGGGACCAACATTTCGACTTGAACGTCTTAATTTAAATTCGTTACCGGTGATAGTGATTTCCTTAGGATGTCTTTCCTCACTAGTTGCACTTTCGTTAGAGGAGTCCTCTATCTCAAAGACTGGAAATTCCACCGGATTTTCTCCTTCCAATGCTTTTGTTGAATCCGAAGGAGTGTTTGGGCCCTCTGTTGTCGTGGCGGTAGAAGATTCGCCAGGTGGGTGTGAGGTAGTTTGAGGTGCTGGCTTTATACTAATTGGGCATTCCGCTGTAGCTGTAGATTGAAGTTGTTCGTCTAAAATCTCAGATTTTATATTGGTTTGATATGTTTGAGGATCTAATGATGGGGTAGGTTCTTCGTTAAAAATGAGGTTATCTGAAATGAAGCGTTTTCTTATCATTTCTCTGCATGGAAAACCTCCCGCAATCCATTCCCAATCACTAATGTCCAACGTATCCGACGGAATGAACAGGGATTCATCACCTGCTAAGTATCCTGTGTTCGAAGTCGAGGCTTTATTTCGGTTTCGCGTCGATTTGTTGAATTTAGTAGGCTGTTTCGTTCCTCTAAATCTGGTGGTGACCGGGGTGAAAGATTCTGTGTGTCGTCCTGTCTTAGTGTCTGGTTTCCGCGTCTGTTGTGTCTTCAATTTGTTTGTCTTTCTTGGACCTACTTGTAAATCACTGTTAGAAAAAGAGGGAAAAAAGATATTTCCCTTGAATGAACGGATTGTAGAGGATTTAGACTTTGGGATGGCGATATCCGATTTTCTAATGATTTTTCCGTCGGATAGTTCAACCGTGGATTTTGTTGAGTTTATTATTTTCTGACCTAGTTGTTTATAGAAGGGATTTCCGTTTATACTTCCGTTGGTTTTTCGTAGTAAATTGCCTTTGAACGGACTGTTTAAGGACACTCGGGAAGATGAAGGTTTTGAGGTTGTAGGAATGTCTGAGTCGTAGCCTTTCTCCAATGGTGACTGGTTCTTTTTCGGTACAAGAAAGTCTTTGTATCCGTCCTCTATCCGATCGTCAGCATTCCAGTCAAGGGTCCTTTCTCTGCTTAAGATCGACTTCCCTTTGTCTAAAAATCCACTGGATAATTTACTAGATGCCAATTGCTTCCAGATCGTGTTCGGTTTTCTTTTAAAGTGTGTTTCAAACGGTGAGCATTTTATTTTTGATTGAAAGGAAGATCGTAAATTCCAAATGATTTTCGAAATGGCTGTTTTTAATGTAGGTTTTTGTTGTTCTAAAGACATTGCTAATAATTTAATTTTTACAGTATGAACAAGTTTTTCTACAAGACCGTTAGAACGATGGTCCCCAACTGTACAAAATATTAATTTGATATTAAGAGAATTACAAAATAATTTAAAATCCTGACTAGTAAAACAGGATGCGTGGTCAACACGAATAGAGTTAGGAATCCGATGGAGATAAAAATAATCTTGAAGGAATTCGATTACCGTGTTTGATGACGTTGAAGATTTAATTTTTGCTTTCGAATTTTAAAAAACGATCTAAACATAATAAGATGTATTTATTGTTTCCCCAGTTGTTATCTAATGGGCCGGCAAAATCAAGGTTTAATTCCGCATTAGGTTCAAATAAAGCGGGAAGTTCGCTAATTTGTGTAGTTTGTATGATGCTTTTTATATTCTTACCGGTTTGGGTGCATTGTGTGCAATTAATCCCGTGCAAGTAAATTTGTCGATTTATATGTGGCCACCAAATATATTGTTCCAGGTATTTCATACCGAATTGGCCAGGGTGAGATTCATGTAAAGTTTTTAAAACGGCGTTTCTAAGTGTAAACGGAATAACCAATTTTCCATCCATACATAATAATCCGTCGGATTCATGAAGGTCTTTCGAAAACTGGTGTAAGTAACGGGAAATTGCGTTGATGTTTTCTACTTTTTTCTGTAAAGCCTTCACAATTGGGTTTAACATCTCATCATCTTCCGTTAATAAAGCAACCAATTTTGCATTGAATAATGTATTTAAATCCAAAGGTCTTTCAGGTAACTTGAGGTTTTCTCGAAATTTAGTTACAAAATTTCTGTGCTCTGAGGAAATTTGGAAATCAATAGAGACCTGGAAGTGGAAGGATTTACTACAATTTGGTTATTTGACATATTTACACTATTTATAAGTTTGAGATCCGAAGGATTACTAATTAAGCTACTGTTAAGAATTAAAAAATAAATAAAGGCTGAATTTGATAGAAGGATTTTAGTAGAATCGGTGCTTGAGAAATCCGAGGGAATACATTTAGAGTTACAAAATTCTGTTCTATAGTGTTTTTGATTGCAGATTGAGATGGAAGAATTGACGAAATTCAATGCTGAAATTATTACGTGATTTCGTAATTTCGTGTACTGGGAATTTTCCGAAATTGAATTAATTGAATTACGTAATGGATTTTCATTATCCAAAGGATTGAGTGCATTATATATTTTTTGGTATTTGCAACTACGAATTCTTCGTCGTAATGTGATGGGGGAATTGCTTTACCCGAAGGAGTTCTTGAGATTAAGTCGGTAAAACCCATATCTTTTCCCGCTAATTGCTTGATAGTAAAATTGAATGGTAGAAGACGATCTACCCATCTTGTCAATCGGCTATGGTACGTTTTGTTTCCGTGATTAGGTGACAAAGCGGAAAGGAGAGCTTTGTGGTCGGTAATAATTTCAAATTCGGAGCCGTAGAGATAATTTTTGTATTGTTCCACCGCCCATACAACTCCTAATAACTCCAATTCGTTTGTTGAATATTTGGATTCATGAGGATTTAAAAATCTTGAAGCAAATGACACTGTTTTCCAAACGTTCTCATGGAGTTGTTCAAGGGATGCACCTAACCCATTATAAGAAGCATCGGTTTTTACTCTCGTGGGCTTTTTTACGTCGAAGTGGGTGCTTTCAGTAAGATTTACTTTTTCTGATTTAATCTTATCGAATGCTTTCGAGTGATCTTCATTCCAAAGGAAAATTCACTTCTTGTTTAAAAGAGGTCTAAGCGGGCTTCCGAGGGATGCTAAATTTGGTGCAAATTTAATGTACTGATTAGTTGACCCGAAGAATGATCTTAATTCATTTAGATTCTTTGGAATTGGAATATCTTTGATTGCCTTGGTTTTATCGAATAGTTGGGCGATTCCAGATTTCGATATTTTAAAGCCGAGCCATTCGATTTCTTTTTGGAAGAATTTGCATTTCCACCATTTAACTGCGAAATTGTAACTATCTAGCGTTGATAAAATTTTATAAACAATTTTCTTGTGATCGTTAAAACTTCCTTTGGAAGCGACTAATATGTCGTCAAGGTAACAATTTGTAAAAGGAATATTTCCCAGAGTTGAGTCCATGACTCTTTGAAACTCGTTTGGCATATCGCCGAGTCCACAAAAACCGGTTAAAAATTGATAAGTGCCTGTTATATCTCCGCCAACTAGGCTAAAATTGCATTGGCTGCTAGTAAAATTGTCTAGCGAGAGTTGACTATATGCATTCTTTAGGTCTAGATTTGTAAACCATACTTCTCCGGCGGAATTCTTTGAAATTTGAGCCGCTACGTTATCCACTTATATTGGGCATCTGATATTTGTTCTTGTAAATTTGTTTGTTGATAAATTTTGAATCTAGAGCTAGCTTTATCGATTTGTCTTTTTTACAAGTGATAACTATCGGACTAATAAATCTGTCCTCGTCACAGTTTTCTAATTTTTTGATGTGTCCTTCGGATTTAAGTCTGTATAATTCTGATTTTACTGAATCCAGTAAGTGTAAAGGGACCCTCCTGCCTTTTAGTTGAATTGGCTTTAGTGGTTCTGGAAAGTGTGTTATTTTTGTTTGATTCTTTATCTTTCCAGTCCGAAGGAATAATTGTTTGAAGGTTTTAGAAATCATCTCATTTTCATTATCTATGTCAAATGAGGTAACTGAATTGATAGACTTACAAGTTCTCTTGTTGGTGAGTGTTGTGTATTGTTTTTGTGAAACTTCGATTCCGACTTTTGGTAAATTGTCGTTTCACAAGATGTTTCTTTCATGACCTTGAGTTAAGAAGAAGTGGCATTCCTTGTGAGACCATCCATTTGAAAAAATTGGGACGATTACCTTTCCAGTGATATTTATTGCATTGTTCGTAAATCCGCAATAGAGTTCTTTAGTCGCTTTATCCACTGGATATATTTTCACATAAGGGTCTCGTAACTTCAACTCGTGTAACACATTCTGTTTAAGGAAGCCTACAGGGCTTGCTGAATCCACCTGTATATTGAGAATTACTTGGTTTTCATTTCCTAAGCCGATATTTAGTAGTTTCTTCAGTTCCTTTCCGTGATCGTCGTAGATAGTTGTTACGTTTAATACAGAGTAATCATCGTTATCGCTCTGTTCGGACTCCGACCATGCGTTGATTACTCCACAGCATTCTCTATTGGCGTGGTCGATATGTACATCCGGTTGTTCCGAAGGATAATTATGATCTGTATTATTTACAATTTGACTATCCACAATATTTACATTTTTACGGCGTGATTTACAGAGTCTAGTAAAGTGTCCTCGTTATTTACGTAGAAGTCGTATCTTTAGAAGTCGTAGAAGTCGTATCTTTAGCGGGGCAAACCGCTAGATGTCCTTTTGTAAAATTTCAGCCGCATTTCATACATGTGTTAGTTCTTTCGATGTTTAGGGTTGGTTCTCTTTTTACATTAAAATGATTAAAAGATTTGTTGGAAGAATATCCGTTGGATTTAAAAGTACTCGTCATTTTGATGTGGTTTGTTATTCCTTTTTCGTCAATCAGGGCTACATTTAAGGCTTCTAGTGGAGGTAGGGTTTCCGTGAGAAGTTTCCGTTGGATGTCCGAGTTTTTCATGTTATTGATAAAAATATCTCGAATCCATTCATCTTCTCCTGTGGGAATGTTACATCTTTTTGCCATTTCTGCAAGTGCCCCCCAGAATTGTTCTAATGATTCTCTGTCCCTCTGTTTTCTGTTTAATAGCTTGTGCCTTTCGAAGGTTATGTTTGTCTTTCTCACAAAAGCTACGGACAAATTTTCCCAAAATTCTTTGAAAGTAATTCGTAGAACTTTAACTCTCGTGAACTTTTGGCCGAATATTTTCTTTCCTTCGTTTCCGGGGGCTAGATAGAGTATGGATCTGAGTTTTTTGTCCGCCTCTTCAAGTCTCATGCCGTTGAATTTCTTGGTTTCTGACTTTATTGAGGCCATTTCTTCATCATCGAATCTCTTTTGTTCTCGAATATTCCTCTCGATGCGAGATGTTTTTTGAGCATCGGATTCATTTTCCGGCGGATTTTCCAATGTTGGGGGAAGTGGGTGATATCGTTCCGATGGATTCAAGAGATTTTCGATATCGATACTCTCCTTTGCGATTAATGCTAGCTGGAATAGATCGCTCCACTCTTCCCAAGGAATTGGTGGGTCCACTGTGTGGTTTTGCCAAAATGAAGGTATACCTCTCACGTTTGATTCGTTGCTGTTTGACTGCGCCATGATAAAATGTTTCTTTGTTACGGATAATTCTACTTAGTTACAAATAAGATATGTTTAAAAAGTGAATTAATCTCTAAATTAAAACATTAAAAAGTGAGCTGTCATTCTCTCCGTCGGAGCGAATGAAGATAACAAGGTCAAATCTAAATTAACCAGTTAAGATACTTTAAGACTAATTAAATGAAATAAGACGAATGGTAAGATTCGCAACAAAGACTTTCCTTTTTACAAACTGAAATACTGTTGTCCTTCTTTTCTCCTTTAGGTTATTCTATACGCGTTAATTCTTTTCGAGAAAGGGTTTGAATAAGGGGCTCTTCGTTTAATGTCGGCCGATTTGTCTGTCGGGTTGCTCTCATTTTCTTTTCTTGTTTTGTCTGGTGTGCGTTGCTTGACGTAACCATCTTCGATTACCTCATTTTTCGCTTAATTCTTAGCTCTTGCGTATAAGATGGTTAACCTCTCTTTATCTAAATCAATTGAGTGTGAAAGCAGGTTTTCCAAAGCAGTGTTGGGAGACTTCTCTTAAGACTTTTGAGTACTGTTGACGGTTGTTTTGTAGATATTAAGTTTCAAACATTTCTTTCGATTACTCTGCCTAACGATGGTTTTTGTTCGCTAAAAAAGAGTTCTACTAGTTAAGATTTTATTTAGTTAGAAAAGTCATTTGCAACACTCCATTGGATTTATGATCCCTCACTGTATAAAATTGCTCTTCCCGGCCAATATTTTTGAAATCATTTGAGATAAAACACACCCATGATCCAGTCTGATAAATTATCTAATGAGCCCACAAGGTCCAAGTTATTTTTCACGTTCCCTTTCTTAATTCCAATAACTTTTGCGTCTTCGTTACCCTCAAGAACATTTTCAAAGTTTTACCAGCATTGATGCGCTCCGAGCAATTTCTTCCGTGATGATAGATCTCTGTGTTTAGATGTTACCACCCATATGTTCTCTGCAAGTGCCTTTTACCCAAACTGGACCGGGTGTGTCTCTTGAATGATCGGAGATCTGCTGGTACCACTAGTTTGCTGTCGATGAAACACAATTCGTATTTTATGTCAAGACCCCCTTTGACCGACTTGATATAGGCCAAGAAAATTGTCTGGTTATCCGAACGCCTCTTTCTGGATCTTGTCGTCGTTTATCATCAGATTGATCAGTTTGTTTGAGCCTTGATCGATAAGATAAAAGAGATTGTTGAAAAAGTAGTTTGGAGTCGGCTGTCCACTGATCTTTGATGTGACTGAGAATTTTGATGGTTTCAAATCTGTCCCTGCTCTTCTGCGCAATAAGTAATTTTTCAAAATTAGAATTTGATTTTGTCCCAAGTACTTGTAGAATTTAATACACACGTTCCCTTTCTTCACACGTCCCAAGGACTCTTATCTGTGTTTAATTTATATAGTACTGATGATTTAAAAACATTGAAACCCATCTCATAATTTAGCTATTCAATTTTTTTGAAATATCAAAAAGACGCAATTGCTTGCGCAAAATACTGAGCAAGAATGATTATAATTACAATTTTTAATTGTTTTCTATGGCGTAATTGAAAATAATTGCAAAGAAAGACCGTTTGGTATGTAATATTTTTTTTGTTCCTTCCACCCGACGGGTTTAATATGAAAATGAGCAATTTTTTTTTACTATTCAAGTTTAATGGTATTCTATATGAATTTAGATTTTTTAAACATTTCTCTTTTTCCATTTTTACCACCGCGTTTTATGCATAGATTCTCAAAAATCTTGTGCCGATGTTGCAGCTACGCATCTGTTCCGTAAAGTGAAGAAGGAAACGCTTCTCTGGAGGCAAGTCTTGAAGATAAACTAAAAAATTCCACTTTTTTTTTAACTGAAATTGACCTTTTTTTAATTTGATGGGAAGCAATCTATTCAACCATTGTGTGAATCTACGAGACCTTGCTTTGTTTCAGTAATTGTTTGGCGTTTAGCGCGGATAAAAGGCCGTTGTGATCTCACCAATTGCAAATTGTGAGCCATTAAATGTTCTAATGCCCACGCCACGCCACCTTTAGCCATTTCACTTTAGCGGTAGAAAAGCTCATCTCATGCGTTTTTCGATATCTCGATGCGAAGGATAAATTTACTCACGATTCTTCTTCCAGTAATTCTATTCGAGATTTTGTCAATTTTTTGGAACAGATTTTTGAATGTTTGTACAATTTTTAATTGCGTTACAATGCAAATTTGACTTACAGGAATTCAGGAGAACCGCATTATTGGTCGGTTATAGACATTGTCTCTTGTCTATTTCGATCACTAATTTAGGTAGATTGGCATTCCCCAGAAGGTTTTTTTCGTGCCCAAAGAGAATCATAAATGGTGTCTGCTCTTTCATCCATCCATTATTTTGTAGCTAAATAACAACTTTGTCAATGATGTTGACGGTGTCATCTGAAAAGCTGCCAGATACAGCTCGCTTTCTCATGCCTACTGGTAGAATTTTCCGATACTAATTCCTCTGTTTCAATTCATGATTGATATTTTGTTTTCAAGTGCTGACTGGCTAGTCAAATCTAATGGGGTGTTCATTATAATAATTGCCATATTTCTTTTTTTTTTTCAATTTCACGCCGTTCTCATTGAAGATTCTTTTGATGTTTGAAGCCAAGTAAATTTGATCGTTACTTATTTCCTCTTCTGACTAATGGCGGTTGTTCCGATGAGATCCATGTACAATTCTGATTTTTTAGAAAATTTTCTACAGTTTTTATCGCCGGTTTTTTGTTCCAATTCCCGTAACTCAACAAAATTGTTTTGTATTTAAACACACTACATACATTTTTTTGTCGCACATACGTTTTGATTAGTTTTGTTGAAGGCGTTTTCACATTTCATTCAGGAGCATGATTTTCTATATTCAAACCAGCTTTTCTTCACGGCATTGAATTTTGTGTACAGTTTACCTTGGTACTAGTATGTTCCATGTTTGTTTCTTTAAAATGATTAAAGCTTTCCTGGTCGTCAATGATTGCTTGATTTAGGATATCCGTTGAAATTAGCTTTTCTGATCGGATTCTTCGATAGAAACTGCAGTTTTTCATCATGAAGTTTAAATTGTCACGTATCCAATCTTGTTTGGACGTTTCTCCTATATCACGTTCAAATGTGATCACGATATCTAACTTTTTTGTCCGCCTCGTATCTTTAAAGGTCGCCTATTTTCTACTTTTCTTTTGTGATTCGCTCTTCTGCTATCTCATACGTTCTCATTGTTTTTTGTTCATTTTCGTGAAGTACTTCCAGAGTTTGTTGGCTTTCCCCAACAATGGTTCTTTCAGACTACCGATATTGAGATTTTTGCCATGATTGCTAACTGAAAGTATTCAAAACAGTTGTGTGATTGGGTGAGCGGTTCTACAATATGATTGGTCCAAAAAGCAGAGATTCCCCTACTGGTTTGAGATAAATGACTGCACCATAATAAGGATTATTGCTACCGCTAGTATCTAGAATTTTAAAAAAATAAATAAAAATGTTTGAATAAGAACGGTATCTTTTCCATTCAACTACAAAAGTGAGTCGAAGTCCAATGGTTATCGGATAGATGCATTAAGGCAGGTATCTAATTAAAAACACATTTCACAACAATGCCTTTTGCGATGGCAACCTTCAGCTTTCCTTTGCAAAAGAGATGACGGGTTATGTGAAATGACTTACAAATTTATTGACCACGGATTTCATAATCCAATTTAAAACAATTATAATCAATCGTTTTAGAATTTTATAATGACTGACTGAAAATGACATTATAATTGATTTAAAATTAAGCATAGAAATCTTCTCTTTTATCCCTTTTCTCATTTGAACTCATTTGAACTCATTCGAACGATTGATACAATTGACAGGAGACCTTTCCGGACAACTTGACGGCTGTTTTCAACGGGACCAAGCTGCCAGTGGTAGCTCATAACAGGGATCCACTTAATAACGCCGCAATCTTGCATCAACGACTTACTTAGAGTTAAATAACCAAACGATCAATTTAGCTCATATTGTGTTTTAATTCTCGTCTTAATACATAATCAGAGTGAAGGGGAAGGTTAAAATTTAAGCTAGCACCCGATCCTTATATTAGGTGTCTCAGAATTCAAAAACATTCCTAAAAACACTGACTGAATACACCCAACTTGATATTTTTTATAATTTTCTCGAGTTTGCTCGGGTGTAAAAAAATTTGATATTGGATTTATTTCGTTGTTATGAAGCATTATACACGACCAAATTGCTAACTTTTACAAAATCTGACTAAATAATAGGGGCCGAGGGAGAGGCGTGCAAAATTTTTAAGAGGTGTGCTGTCTTCTTAAGTGGACCTCTGGGCATAGGTACTTTTCACCCTACAACGTGTATGCCAAGCAGAACGGGGGCTCATTTGAGTTCATAGTGGAAGAGGACATTGCCATCCCTGCAGACGCAAGACTGTGGCAGTTTCTGTTCCAGCAGTCTAAAGTGTGGGGTCTCAACACCTACGAACAGGTAAATTAACTTTAAAAATCCCCATATATTGACCTAATTAAAGAATGCACTGTACCGACCAAAAGCTTCCGTTAAAGAATGCACCGTAACCCCACCAATGATAATTGTAATTGGAATGGTCTGTGCTACTTTTACAGTGACCGCCTACTTCAAGGTCGTTACAATAGAAGAAGATCGATTAATTATTTCCAGGACTGGCAAAATAGAATTCTGGAGGAGTGCGTGGCTACCACCTCCACGCTCTCGGCTGCCTCCGACATGTTCTACCAGATGGGCGAGGCGGCGGACCAGAGCGGCATCTACATAAAATACTGCATGTCCCCACCCAAAAGTGCATTACAAAGTCTACTCTCAAACGCAGTCTCACAGGTGCTTAAGATGCATATTAGAAATACCGGTTCTGGCTCTTTTCCAGTTTCCCACCCCCCTCGAGAAATTAAAAAATAAGACTGTTCAAAAAATGTTCACACGACATTTAGCACGTTAAAAAAAGCTGTACAAATTTGTTCACTTGTTCACGCTAACACGTTTTAACGCAGTTTAAACATAAAAAGTCATTTTAAATAGACTTTCATATATTGAATTTCAGAAAATATCAAAGGGGGGGGGGGACTGGAAAAGAGACCCGGATCCTTGAACTATATCCCCCCTCGAGTACCTCTTAACGAATGGCCACTCCTATAAAGAAACAATTCAAGGATTAAGCAATGAATTATTGTTCCGACTTTCGATACGAAAGTAACGGAATATTTGTGCTCGGGGTGGGTTTTTTGTTTTCTTCAGACAAATTTCGGCTTTTTAACTAGCCATTTTTGACGGAATTTTTTTATATCTTTCGAAAGATATTGTTGTCCTGAGCTCAAATTTTAAAAGATGTTTCACTGTGATCATTTTTCGTAAAGTTACGGGGGTTTAAAGATTGCCATTTTGGCCAATTTGGGACAAGTAACGCGCGATATATTTCGTGCTATTAACGCGTAAGCGGAGAGTTAATCCGGCTTAGAAATCGTTCCAAATTGGATAAAAGAAGCTTATTTGCCATAAATGGTTTGTTACAAGGAGCGAAATCTATCCTTTTGTACTTTATATAGCGTGTGGGGGGATGATTTTCATAAAAAATTTCAAATTTTAGAAGAAAAAAACTTTTCATTTTGTTAATTTTCATTGAATTTTTAAATGTTATTACTGCTCCATAAACCTTAAAAGGCAGTCGGAACATCCAGAGCTTCGCCCTGGTACGAGCAGTCTTGTTTGCATTGATTTTTATAACTAGTAACGAACCCCCCCTTTTGCAAAATTGGGATATAGTTAATGAAATCCGACCCGCACCGAGCGCCCATGGATTCTAATCGATTATAATGGATTCCCGAGACAAAAATAATTGATTATAACCCATTACGGATGTAAAATTCAGACCACGAAATCGATTATATTGCCATTATAATCGATTATTTTTGAGAAAAAATAATCCATTATAATCGATTATAATCGATTATAATCCATAATTTTTGTCACTGAAATCGATTATTTTGTCAAGAAAATCCATTATAATCGATTATTTATGAGGTAAGAAAATCCATTCTTATCCATTATAATCGACTATAATCGATTATTTATGAGGTAAAAAAAATCCATTATAAACCATTATAATCGATTATAATCCATTTTAGTTAGCTAATTCAGCGATTCTATTTTTAGTTCTAATTATGCCTGGAAGAAAAAAACAAGTTTAAAGATGTAAGATTACAAAACTGCAAAAATACGAAAACATGCATATATCTAAAATTCTCATTACTGTTTTAAAATACTGCAATAAAATTTTTAAAAAAATCAGCAATATATATAAGATTTTGTGCACAAAAATGCAATCAAATCATGAAAATCATCAATATAAACAAGATTTTGTGCACAAAAAATTTAATAATCTCATGCGAAACTATGAAAAACTAAGGGAATTTGGGCACAATTATATGCATTAAAATGAAGAAAATCATCAATATATACAAGATTTTGTGCACAAAAAATTTAATAATCTCATGCAAAATTATGAAAAACTAAGGGAATTTGGGCACAAAAAATGCAATCAAATCATGAAAATCATCAATATAAACAAGATTTTGTGCACAAAAAATTTAATAATCTCATGCGAAACTATGAAAAACTAAGGGAATTTGGGCACAATTATATGCAATAAAATGAAGAAAATCATCAATATATACAAGATTTTGTGCACAAAAAATTTAATAATCTCATGCGAAATTATGAAAAACTAAGGGAATTTGGGCACAATTATATGCAATAAAATGCAGAAAATCATCATTATATACAAGATTTTGTGCACAAAAAATTTAATAATCTCATGGGAAAATATCAAAAGAAACAAGATCTTGGGCACAAAAATATGCAATAATCTCATGAAAATCATCAATATAAACAATTTAAAATTTTTTTTATTTTAACGATTAAACTTTTTTGATCGAAAATTTGAAAAAAAAATTTAAAAAAATATGAAATATTGTGAAAAAAGGCAATCCGAACTATAAATACCAAATAACATTGTAAAACCAGATAACACTCTAAGTGATGGCCGCCGAGCGTCTAAGGATTTTAATCGATTATAATGGATCATAACTCAAACTCAAATGTTGTGGAATAAACACACAAAAAAAATCGATTATAATTGATTATAATCGATTATAATGGATTTTATTGCTTCGAAAAATAGTGTCATTATAATCGATTTTTAATGGATTATAATCGATTATTTTGTAGTTTCATAGACACTGTCTATATAATGACAATATAATCGATTAGGATCCATGGGAGCTCGGTGCGGGGAATTCTCGCAGCCACGTTTCGTTTCCCGCACCGGAGTTCCATGGATAATAATCGATTATATTGGAAAAATGTTGTTTGAAATTTTGTCAATATAATCCATTATAATCCATTATTGTGGCAAATTTAGACCACGTAATCGATTATGTGGTCATTAAAATCGATTTTTTCGAAAAATAAAAATCGATTATAATCCATTATAATCCATTATAATCCATTTTTTTCTTCAATATAATCAATTATTTTGTCAAGAAAATCCATTATAATCCATTTTATTTCGTTAATTAGGCTATTCTATTTTTAGTTCTTTCTATGTCTGGAAGAAAAAAGCAAGTTTAAAAATGTAAAATTACTAAGTTTTCCTAAAAACATGCAGTTAAAGCAAAGAATAATTTAAGACATTTAAGACGAATCAGAATAACAGGTTAAATGTGTTCATCTTCATGTTCTCCCATATTCTCCCATTTGTCTCAACGTCATCCCCTCGTCCCCTCAAGCTCCCCCCCCTCAGCTAAAGGGGTAGTGTAAACTGGGGGGGGGGAAGCTGGGGGGGGGGATAAGCTGGGGGGGGATAAGCTGGGGGGGATGGGTAAATAAACCAGGGTGGGTAAATAAATCGGGGGGGGGGGGGGGGGGGGGTTTGGGGGAGGTAAATGGTGGGAGGGGGAGTAAGCGGGGGGTGGGGGTAGTAAACTAGAGGCTTAACGGGGGGAGGTAAACTGGGGGGTAGGAGGCAGTAAACTGGAGGGTGGGGGCGAAAAACAGTGAATGAAGTGCTAGACAAACTGCGATGAATTAAAAAAGTAGAGTAAAAAAAATATAAATTTTGTTCTGAAGTTTAACATTTCATGAAACGTAATACGTAGCAACTGCACTAAATGGGAAATGAAATAATTTTGAACAAAATTAAAAATTTTATAAATAACCCTCGAAAAAATCCATTATAATCGATTATAATCGATTAAAAATGGATTATTTTGCCTCGAAAACAAGTTTCGTTTTCTTCCAAAAATAATCGATTATAATCGATTATAATCGATTATATTCGGATTTTATTGAATAGAAAAATAGTTTCATTATAATCCGTTTTTAATCGATTATAATCGATTATTATCCAAATTTATTGAGACAGACCACGAAAATTCAATATAATCGATTATTATCCATGGAACTCCGGTGCGGGTTCGAGTTCTTTTCTGATCATTCATTTTACATTCATGTCAAGAAATAACCAAGCGTGTATATAAAATATGGCCATTTATCCACATGGGAAACAACTAACATCGGAGCTGTTTAGATCTTTATTTAAAAACCGTTTTTCTGCATAATTACATGTTTGGGTTGGTTAATGTTTCCTCACCCTCAAGCAGCGAGCACGGATCATGGTATCCTGCTCGATTCTCTGACCTTTGGATTGTTAAAACTTAACCACTCAATCATTGCTACTCGGACAAAGCGAAGGAATGTGATCATTTGATCTATTCTCCTGGCTATTTAAGATGACAATTTTTAGTCTCATAATTGCTTTACGATGATTTCAATTCAATTCAATTCTTTTTAGTGCATGTTTTTTTTCACGCGAGAAAAATTCTTTTTGAAATAATCAGACTGTGTCATGGCTCTATCTAAAATCTAAATCTTGCACAAGAAAGCTCGATACCGGAGATCCAGAAATCATTTTTATGGCTGGGGGAAGATGTCTAAAACCATCTTCCATTTTGTCAACTTTTTCAAGGGTTACCAAATTAAATTTCAGAGGGAGGTCTCTCAAAACGCTAATAAAGACTCCTTTTGTCAAAAAACTTCACAAAAACATTTCTGGAAATGTGTAAAAAAAACAGGCCAAAAAAGACGTTTTGGGCATTTTCTGGAAGGTTTTGACTAAAAATTGGGTGTTTTTGCCCCTCCCATCAGGATTGGAAAACATCAGGATCATTCGGCTAAAATGGAAGTCGTGGAAACCTGAACATAAGGGACTTTTTGGGGAGTTACGGAGGTCCCCTTAGCAGGGGCGCCTTAGCACCATTTGGTCCCTGTTTTTGCAAATTTTTCTGTGCCGCAGGCAAAACTTTGAAAAAACAGTCTAAAAAAGGCGTTTTTAGGCAGTTTTTGGAAAATTTTGACCAAAAAATCGCGTTTTTTTTGGCGCGCGCTCCCCTCTCAAATTTAGTATATATTGGCACCAAAGGTGCCTTTAGAAAAATTTTAGGGTCGGTCGGCGAAAAATGGATTTCTTAAAAAGTACCAAAGGGGGGACCCTTTGGGTCGGCAGGGGGTCTAATCCCTGAGGGGGGGGGGGGGAAGAAACGACCGCTCCCCGCCCATCCGCCCCCCCCCTCTAAATCCGCCCCTTAGACACTCTAACCCCCTCCCCCCTCACTATACTGTTTCCAGGGTCGAGTGAGCGATGACTACCAGCCAGGCAATGATCAGTGGAAAATTGGGGAAACATCGATGTTCGCATGGGCCATGAATCTGGCTCCATTCAAAGACACCTTCTGGACGACTACTAGCCAACCCGGAAATCCATACAAGTGAGATGCATAGGCTCGCTCAAATGAAATTTCCCTTTCCTCAAACTTGAATTTCCCCCCTCAAGTTTGCCCTCTACACTATCATATCATTCTAATTACATCAACTATGACAAACGAACAATCAAAACGAGTAAAAGAACTTATACTCGACCAAAATGGATTAAGAGTACAACTTCCCTGCTAACAGCTTAATAGCTTGCAGACTTTCAGATTCAAATTTATTTTTGTCAGTCGTTTTCTGCATTAGTTTAAAAAATTACAACGGATCTAACGATAACTCTAACCAAATAATGAATTGAAAACAAATTAACTGAGTGTTGCGTTTCAGCCTATCGGAGCCGTATCCTAAGTTAGAAGCAATGGTTGCACTTTTGAGCGCGGGTCCATTCGCCACTTCGGACAAGATCGGGTGCGAATCATTATCCCTGATTGCCAGTGCGACGAACAAAGACGGACTCATCCTCAAACCAGACCAACCTGCCTTTGCAATTGACCGACAGATACTTCAGCAGACTGGTCTTATATCAGACGGACCTCACGGTCAAGTCTGGACAACATTCTGCAAAATTGGTTTTTTGACGTACGGAATTATTTTTGCTACCGATTTGAAAAAGTCGTTCAAGATGACGATGGACGATCTAGGTTTCAACCCTGGTTTAAACTCTGTGGTGTATGTCTCAGAAGTCGGATGGTACAAAACTTTAACTTACCATAACGGAACTTTCATATTGGAGAACTGCACAAAAGAAGAACCCTGCTTAATGTACACTAGTCCGAGGCTTCAGAGACAGGGGGTAGATGCCAAGGGGAAGACGTTACCGGCTGTCTATGTGTTGGGGGAATTGGGAAAGTGGGCGCCTATGAGCTCGAAAAGAGTGGAACGAATATCAGTGTAAGTTACAATTTAACTAGTTTTACAATGACTGTTTTAAGTTTTTGAGTATTTCAATATTTTAAGCGGGAATGGTCAAGATTTGCTCGTTTTCAGATATTTTACAAACACTGAAGAATGGGTTAGTTTTTTTTCTGAAAAAAAAATCAGATTCGATGAAAATTTGAAAGCTCAAATGAAGAAAACCGCAAAACTTGTCCATAATGTTTTTGGTATGTTGGTTTTGCTCCGTTTTATACTTTTCCTTGATATTTGCTACGGTGGTTAGAAAAAATGAACTTGAATTTGATGTTTTTCTCCAAACCAAACTTTTGACCTTTTCTTTTTAGGACCTATGATGATGTCATAATAGACTTGAAGGGTGCAGCAAACGAGTATGTCTCTATTACATTCCTATTGGACGAAGGAGACTACTCTGAGTTATACTACACTATGATTGGCTGTATTTTGAACCAATCGGGTCGCACTACAATGACTTTAAAGATGATTTCCTGCTCCAATGAAACAGAATCGTTTTCGCGAACTTTCAAACATTCGGAGAAACGAGTCAGCTGAATGAACTTCACTTCAAATAAAAGCATAAGGAGAAAACTTTTATTATATACTTGCATGCTTTATCGAAGGAACTTTAAAATATATTACAGGTAGAGCAAGTTACAGGTGGAACTGTACATTTAACCAGTTTATTTATAAGACCAATATAACTCTAGTTTTATCAAATGATACAAGCTACGTTTGTTCTAATGCATCCCTGAGCTATCAATTAGTTTTTGTGGCTCAATTTTTCAGGCACTTCAAAAAACGAAAATTTTGGCCTGAGCATTTTTTGAAGTTAAATAACCAGCAATTTAGAAAAAAATACTTTCGAAATCATTTTGATCATAAACTTAAACCAAAATGACCAAAGTGAAAGCAGTTCGATTTTATTGTATTCAGAGAACTCAATCTGATCAAAAAGCAATATGATCTGCACAAAAAACGGCAATTTCATGAAAGCAAATAAACCAAAGTAATGCCTATGCAGTCAGAAGAAAAGAAGACAAGATTGCTCGTATCAGGGCGAAGCCCTGAATGTTCCGACTGCCTTTTAAGGTCTATGGAGCAGTAATAACGTGAGAAATTTAAATGTAAAAAATAGAAATGAAAAAAGTTGAGATGTTGAATTAGTCTTAAAGCCTCCCTGAGCTATGCAACGTCGCTACTATGATCAAGCACGATTCAACCAAATTGTACATATTATCTGACTTTTATGGTGAGGTTTGCAGCATTAATAATTTTGGTCATCGCATGTCGTGTGCATTCTGTATTCTGTAAGGTCCTACCAGCAAATAAAAAATCATGAAAGCTGAGATTGCATTTTTTTATAGGAGACAAAAACTGACCGTAAATACACATCTGATTTCAGATGGTATGCATTGTCCCTCATACAATACCCGTCCACGATCACATTAATGAAAGCAGTTGGTCAACTTTTCATAGGATGGTGGATAGATGAAGCAACCGTTGGCGATCTGCCGTTGTTATTTATAGATTCATCACATCGACTCACGAAATATTGTATACGTACTTGGTTATTGTTTCGACCTTCGTAACGAAAGTAACGGAATATTTGTGCTCTGGGTGCTTTTTTCTTCAGACAAAATTCGACTTTTTACCTAGCGATTTTTACGGATTTATTAATAATATTCAAAAGTATTGTTGTCCTGAGCTCAAATTTCAAAAGGTATTTCACCTGTGATCATTTTTCGTAAAGTTGTGGGGGTTTACAGGTTGCCATTTTGGCCAATTTGGAACAAATAACGTGCGACATATTTCGCGCTATTAACGAATTAGCGGAGATTTAATCCAAAATGGTTAAAGAAAGCTTATTTGCCATAATTGGTTTAATACTATGAGCAAAAGTTATCACTTTGTACTTTATATGGCGTGTGGAGGGAGACTTTCACAAAAAATCTCATAACAAAAAAAATATACTTTTTTCATTTTATTTTGCTTTACATTTGTTTTTTCATGTTATTACTGCTCCACGGACCTTTAAAAAAATCGGAACATTCAAGGCTTCACCCTGATACGAGCAGTCCTGTTTGGTTTTATTATAGATAAAAAATATCATTATTAGTTTCTAGAATCAGGAAGTACAAAACAAAACAAGACTGCTCATATTAGCGCAAAGCCCTGGATGTTACGACTTCATTTTAAGTTCAATGGAGCACTAAAAACCAGAAAAAATTGAAAAATATTTATACAAAATGAAAAGAAATTTTTTTTTAATTTGAGATTTTTTGTGAGAATCATCCCCCCACAGCTATATTGAATAGATTTTGCTCATAGTAGGAATTCAACTATGGCAATTAAGTTTCATTTAACCAATTTAGAACGATTTCTAAGATGATTAAATCTCCACTTACGCGTAAATAATTGGCCAAAATGGCATTCTTGAAACCCCCATAACTTTACGAAAAAACATCGCAACTGAAAAGTCTTTTCAAATTAAATCTCAGTAGAACAAAACTTTTCAAATGATTTTCAAAAAAAAATCCGTCAAAAATGGCTAGCTGAAAAGTCGAAATTTGTCTGAAGAAAAAAAACCATCCGAGCACAAATAATCCGTTACTTTCGTTTCAAAAGTCGGAACAAAAAAATTTTTGAGGTACTAAAACAAAAGGTAAGAAACTGAAATTTTAAAATTTAATAATTCGGAAATGCTGAACTCTTAATTTGAAATTATACCTATAATTGTTTTATTTTTAAGTGTTTATTTTCAAACGACTGCAATCAACATAATTGAAAAAAGAAATTTGAATTTTGAAAAAAAATTCAATCTTCGGGTCGATGTATAACAATGAAAATTTCAAAATGAATTCTCATCAGGATGAGATGAGTGCGTGATCTCTGGGTGTTTCAAGTGCCATTTTTAGTCAAATGAATAGGTTATCATTAAGAAAAAACTGACTGAGTTTTTACATTTTCAGATTTTTTAGTTTTCTCCCTATAATTGATGTATGTAACATCTAGAAGCGTTATATTACAAAAAATGATTTTCCTAAAATTCACTCAGAATGATTTCTGAGTCTCATAAATTCGTGAAAACGAAATATATTGCGCGTTAAATATCCTAATAAGTTCAATTTTCCAACCGCAATATCTTTGCGAAAAAAAAACATATTTGTTCCAATAAAATTTAATTCGTTCACCCTGAGCTTAAATTATTGGATATTCCGTAAAAATTTAGTTAAAAACCGAAATCTTAAAAAAAATCCACACCGAGTTTAACATTTACCTCATTTTCTTCAAGAGTCGGAAAAAAAATCTGCCAAAAACTTGATATCATAATTATTTCCAATTTAGCTAGCTGACTATCTTTAACTTACATCTCTTACATTTTCAATGTCAGTGCTTGATCGGGCACAAATGGAAAACATAGCACCAAAGCGAACCCCGTCAAATCACAGAAAAAAAAATCGGTATTGCAATGTCGACAAATCTCATGTTTGGTCAAGTACAGCCCAATTGTCAAAACAAAACCTGCTGTTTTTAACAATTTAAAAAAAAAACTTTCTGCAAAACTGCTAAAACTCTGAATGAGAATATACTTGTGACCGACAGCCAGAAAATGTCATTTTAATTTTTTTTGTAGGTTGAGGTCTAAACTCGGTTTTCTGTTTTAATTGCAATGCGAATTTGTTTTATTTCAAGATCGTAATCAAATCAAAGTTTTGAAATTGTTTATGTGGTACTGCTACGTAACGTAACCTTGAGAGATATAAAATATTTTTATATACATATATATCGATTTATGTTTATTATATTATTTTGTCCAAGGTCACTGAAGTTCAAACTTTAGTTATACCGCAGAATCGAACAAACCAAATTAAAATACGTTGATCTCGGAAGCTCTCACAGAGAAAAGCTATAATTTAAAAAAAAAACATATTATTTGTTTGGAGTTATCCATCAGTTTTATCCCACGATAGGCACGTAGGATATCACATGGCGCAGGCATCAGGTTTCTCAGCTCAAAAAAACCGTACCAAAGTGGGAATACCAGTATTTTGGGCATCAGCAAATCTAGACCCACCGTGGCAATAAAAAATTTGGTTAGAGCAATTTCTAATGGCTGTCACGGTCAAGGAAAATGTTAACCCGGAGATTATGTTTAAACACCCAAAAGACATACTGTAAGAATCACGCCCAAGATCTGAAACACCGAGGGATTGGGAAAACGCAACTGAAATAGCAGCAAGAGATCTCAGAGACAAACTAGCCAGAGATAGAGTGGTACTCGAGAACGAAGAGAGAAGAGCGCGAGGATCGAGAGTTAGTCACAAAATTTACTAAAATTTACAAAAATTTACTCGTATCCAGACTATTCCTTTCCCTGGGAACGGAAAGAAAGAAGAGGTTTCTGCGACAGAATCGCCACGCGGAAGTATCCAAAATGTCATTCCAGGAAAGAATTGAGCTAGCATCGGATTCAATTCAAACGCGTAACATACGAAAGATATAAACTCTTTAGGAAAACGCAAAAACAAGGAGAGAAACTACATTCATTTCACGCGGCATTGACTGCACAAGCAGCAAGATCTGAGTTGGGAACTGTGGGGGACGAGATCGTTTGTGATTTTTTGATCTCAAAAATGAAGATACGCTGACTTTTGAAACGCTCGCTTTTAAAACGGGTTAAAAATTTTAAACATAGAAAACTGATCACAATGGCATTTTAGGAAAAAATGCAGCGGCAACTGCGGGAACAACATCAACCTACAATTCGGGTATTAAAAGAAAACAAGAGCCGGAATTGGCAGTGAGAAATTCAAATGGAGGGAACAGAAAACAACCTTTTAAACGGGAGAATAATAAAAAAACTAGTAATCCATAGATCTACATTCTCAAATGGACAAACTCTGTAATAGGTGTAAACGCACGTTTGAAACCGGGCACCTGAAATCTTGTCCGGCCATGGGAAAGACATGCAAGAACTGCAATAAACCTAATCATCTCGCAAAAATGCGTAGCTCACAACACGTAAGCGAAACAACAGAAGACTTTGACGATTCAGAAGAGTGGAAACTGGTTATGGAAATTTTTGGGGTCATGCGAAGAATTCGAGATAATATCGCTACAGACAACCATGCCAATGGGGGAAAAGATTTCGAGATATGTCAAGGAGAGAATAAAGGAAACAAACCAAATAATGAATTGGGAGGAAGTACGAATATAAAAAATCGATCTACTTAGAGACCCAAAATCTAACAAAGTAAACTCACTTAAGGCTATGGTCCAAGTTGATTACCAGATATACAACTAACAGTGAACACCGGAAGTCCTTGTCTTTCCTAAACTGGGCAAAAATAAAATAATTAACAGAAGACCAAAAAGATGAAGATTTATTCTGGCAGAAAAACTGGCAGTCCAATTCGTGGATTACAACAAACAACCAACCTTTTTTCTGGGAACACTAATGAAAGACCTACGTTCGGCAGGCTGGGATGTGAAGGGAGCGATGTTTCTAATCACAGATTGCATAACTAGATGCATAATGGGTCTGGACCCCCAGGGACAAGTGTGCAAATCTACTATCCAAAGACCAACTCAAGAGAAGGGGAGGAGAATACCAATCCAATAAAAGAAAGGGTGCAAGCGGAAAAACAGAAGTTATTATCGGAAGGTCATATTAAGAAACTGGACAAGTGTACCAGTGGATGTTTCATTGAACCAATTGTAATAGCAGTGGAAAAAGATGACTCAATAAAATTGGCATCAAATGCAAAGCCAATTATTAGGCGACTTTTCAAAAACAAGTAACGAATGATAAATGCCGATAAACTACTAGATGGAGTTAGTTAAATTGCCACAGTGAAAAAAGGTCACGCTCTACTTCACGGTATCTGAACTAAAGTATGCCTATAGTCAACTAAAATTGGCTGCAGATACAGCCGCTAGTGCATTTTCAATAATGTAGGCAGTAATGCTACAGGAACTTATACTTTCCTAACTGATTTTTACGGCTTAACAGACATGGCGGCCGAACTCCAAAAAGCCATGGACAGAACCTTTAATCATGCGATGAACACTTTTGTGTTTCGGAAATATATCCTCATTTTATCAAAAGGCGAGGAACTAAAACATGAAAAACTAGTGAAAAAAGCCTTGGAAAACCTAGATGAAGAAAACTTGGCATTAAAAATATCAAAGTATGATTTCTTCCAAAATGAGGTAGATTGGTAGAACCATCACTTATCAGAGTCGGGGGTCACACCAAAATTCACTAAAACAGAAGTTATTCAGAATTTGAACACACCTAAATTGTTAAAACAATCAAGATCATTTCATGGTAGTAAAAATCATTTATCAAAACGTATTCTGAACGCAGAAAGCCCATATAAACTCCGACTTCTCGTAGAGGAGAGAACTAACAAAAAAAATGAAAATGCCAGTAAAAAATATCGAGTGGGGGAAGAACATACAACCGTTTTTGAGAGTATCAACATTGGATTGGTGCAAACCTAGAACAGCAAAGAGATGAAGGCGGTTGGGCTCCAATTTCCTTTGCACCCAGATACCTAAATATACAAGAAAAAAACCTTCTACGAACCAATAAGAGCCACTCGCGGTTGTTTGGGCAGTTAACAGATACAATTATTAATTATTGGGAAGAATTTCATCATTGCAACTGACTATAAAGCCTTAACATTAGCCCTGGATGGGCACAGATCAAACAAAACGTATCAATCCAGGTTGATCCGTTTGGTATAAAGGCTTTTGCCCTATCAATTCAAAATAATCCAAACTTCAGGGAAGGACATGGATACGTTGACTATTTGTCACGAGAACCGCATAGTGATCCATGGCCCGAGTCCGAATTAGACAAAAATATCGTAGTAGCATCAATTGACTCCTTTCACAAAGCTTTAGACGGCATTAGCAGCAGGCTGGAGAACAATTGTTTGCTCAACCGGATTGAAAAAGATCTGGAACAGCCTGGAACAAAAAAAAGTACAACTCTCGTCCTTTCACGGTTGCAATGGCAAAAGAAACGGTCAAAAACGAACAAAGCTCGACAGGAACAAAATAGCAGCTAAACAGCAAAATTCTACTGAAGAAAAACTCTGTCTCTAACTTTCAACCCAGAAAATGGCCGGCAAGCAATTTTAACAAATCAATTCAAAATCAATCGAGAAAAATTCAAGAAAATTGAGCGAGCTGCCGAACATGAAGACAAGGAGGAAAGCCTAAAGGATCCGCGCTGGAATCGGTCATTCAACAATACTAACGATATGCCGGAGGTGGAATAAGTGACACAGACATTACAGAGAACAAGAACGATAATCAGAGGAAGCCGAAAAAATCGAGAGAGTTCTGAGAGTGAGACAAATCAACCATCACGGGTGAAGGAGTCCTTGTCAAAAGATCAACCGAAGGAAGCCGACAAAGCTTTTTTTCTGGCAAATAATCGGGGGAGAATCGAGCACACCACCAAACAGCACACGAGAGTTGGAAGATGCAACAGAAGTCACACCCGCAGAACTTAAAGAATCAATTCGAAGCGATATTCAACTAATCGAGGTCGATCTCACGTCAACAGAGGACAACAAAGACGAACAAGAAGTCTGCACAATAGAGCCACCACGTCGAAATTGTCGTAATTCCAGAAAAGAGCGAACCGCCGAAACAGTTGTAGATGGACTCACTGGACATCCTCTCATAATTATTCGACAAAGAACCTCTTAGCGGAGCTAACCTCAGAAGATACCTGGTTGGATCGGCTCAGGAGGGTGATCCAGAGAGGGGACAAACAAGGATTCTAATTGATGGGACGTATATCAATCCTATGTGGAACCAGATTGCAGTGCAAAACGATTGCATACTAGTGGACAATTGGCTAGCCGTACCTGTACAACTACGAACAGCAGTATTGAAACGAAATCACAGAGGTCAGCGATGCTTGGAGTATTCAAGATACCTCTGGTGACCTCATCTTATGCAAAAGGACATAATGAATCTCGCTGAGGAATGCCGTAGTTGCACTAGATACGGTAAGAACGCAAATTACCTAATTCCAAAAATTGCATCGAAACCTCTACCTCTGATTACGCAGCCAGGTCAAGAACTCCAGTAAGATTATGTGGGTCCAATAGAAAACCATAACGCAAAAATTATGGTTGCTTGTAGATTTTGATAGATTCTCGAAGTTTCCGTCAGTAAATTAATTAAATCAAGGAGTGGAAAGACAACAGTAAAATTTTTGCAAACATATGTTGATACACATGGCATTTCGGAATCAATTCAATCAGATCCATCTTCTGGCTGCAAGGGGAAAACATTGAAAAAATTTGTATAGAAAACAACATCGAACAAAAAATCTGCCCGCTAGGTGACCATCGGGGTTGCGGATTAGCAGAAAGAACAATATAAACGATATAGCGAAGGCTAGGAATATTGTTACAAGATGAAACTAAATGCTTGATCAATTTCTGCCTCAGCACAAAAATCCAAAATTTGCGATTGAACAAACAAAAATGTATCCAAGTCTCTCCATTTCAGGCACACTATGGAAGAATCCCGAAAGCTTAATTTAAAACTATACGCAATAATTTTAGAAGTTCTGACTCTTTAGACAAACCACATCTGGAGCGATCAGCATGGAAAGCATCGCAGTTCAAAAAAAGAATCAACCAGTCCCGGGAAAATCTGATAATTACCAGAAAACTGAAACGAGCCCGATGCACAAATAACAACTTACAACAGCACGAGAGCGAGAGAGATCCAAGGTTCTAAGAACTCTGTTGGAGGCGAACGCCAAATGGAATATATAACGCAGAGACGCCGCGAAAAATGACATCAGACGGATTGCAGATGCAGCAGGACAATCCAACCCAGAAATCAGAAAGGAGATGATCTACTTCGGGGAAAAATTTTCCTTGAAAACAAAGAAGAAGAGAAATCTCCCTCACCAAAAAATACGATACTCCGAAAAGACGAACTCAGAAAAAGTGGCCAGGTGCTGACGAAACCCTTGAAGGGAAAAAGAGCTTCCGAAACAGGGTCAACAGTGAGAACATCCGGAGGATCAACCTACCGAAAATAAAATTTTGCAGAAGCAAAAATTCATCTGCATTAACAAGCGACGCAAGGCTCGAGCAAAAACCAATCAGCGGAGCCAAGAAAGAATCTCCAAAAAATTAGCTCACTAGAGAAGCAGTCTCATTTTTCCCCGAAGAAAAATTTCAACAAAGTTAGACAAAAGTCACGTCTAAGGATACTGAAGCTATGAGAGGACTGAATCTAGCGATAAAATGGGCCAAACCAAACAAGGAGACTCAGGCTCATCAAGCGGACCAAAAACAGAAGATGTTGATTTGAAAAAATCCGATAAGAAAAAGGAGACTGTTCAAGAAGCCCGGAAGGAAAAATCTGCGATGGCAAACAGGGAACCAAAATCAGAGGAGGCGGAAAAAGTCAAGACGTCACAATCCAGCTCAACGCCCTGGAAACAGCAGAAAGGAGGAAAACTGAAGAAAGTGGACTTGTGCACTAAGCCGGAGGTCATCCTAGACACCTTCCAAAATCGTGACTCAGCTGACCAAGTACTAATGAGAGAAGCGCAAAAAGTGGCAGACGAACTCAGAGGAAAAAATCATCCTGCTGGAGAGAGGAATGAACAATTTGACCATCCAACAGGCGCATCTGACTACTCGAGCGTGAAGGACACCGGAGTTAGGAGAAGCTCCCGACAAGCGCCAAATAGCAAGGAACCCCAACGTTTCGGCACTCCAGTCAAACACTCGATATAGGAGATTTCGGAAAAAATTTTTTGGGGGGCATTGAAGGCGGCACTCCAAGAGTACAGGAGACGATTGACGCACTTTAAGACACGAAACTATCGACCAATCGACACGTGACTGGGGCTACTAGAAAGACACCTCTCCAGAGGAAAATTAGCATATGCGACACTAGATGAGGGAAAGGATTGGAACCACTGTTGGGGGATAGAACTAGACGAAGACTGAAAGGACAACGCCAACAAACGAATTTTCAATCGGACAAAAGTTGAGAATTGAGAACTGAACTCTTATTGTTATTATAAAAATTTTTCCATAACTGTAAAAACGTTTTTCACCCGAGGAGATATGTGGTACTGCTATTGTAATAGCAGCAACGTAACGTAAATTTGAGGTATATATATATATATATATATATATATATATATATATATATATTTAGTTATTTATTTATTTATTTATTTATTTATTTATTTATTTATTTATTTATTTATTTATTTATTTATTTATTTATTTATTTATTTATTTATTTATTTATTTATTTATTTATTTATTTATTTATTTATTTATCTATATCCTATTATATTGTCCAAGGTCACTGAAACTCAAACCTTCGGTATACCGCTGAATCAAACAGACCAAATGAAAACTATGTTGATCTCAGCAGTTCTCACAGAGAAAAACTATTATTTAAAAAGTACAATTTAATTCTTTGGAATTGTAAATCAGTTTTATCTCAGGATAGACATTTAGGATATCTGAGTCTATTAAAGTTAGTAGTTGAACTTTGACAAATAAGCGTTTTTTCTTTAAGAGTTTTTTCCCAATAGTGTTTCATTAAATAGTATTTGTTTTAGTTCCAGATAGATTTGCAAGTTTGATCAATTTGTTACGTTCATGCAAAAACTGCTAAAGTTAGTGAGCGTATTTTGACCAATTCTTTCGTATTTTCTTATCAAGCTAGGAATGAGATGGCCTCGTTGAGATCATCTTCAGTGGCCTGTATCTGAAGCAAATCAGAGTCGTCGGAGACCTTGGCCAGCTTCTTCACTTCTTTTCCAAGTGCCTCGAAGTCATCCATCTTGAACATCTTCTTTCCAGCTAGCCCCAACCTGAAAAAGTCGTTTCTCATGACCAATTAATAGTATCGTTTTAAAATTTGGTTGTATGAAAATAGCTTAAAAAGCGCAAGTTTTTGTCAAAACTTTCAAAAAATTGCCCAAATACCGCATTTTGAAAAAAGCAGGCCAAATTTGCTATAATTAGGTACTTCTTGGAAGGTTTTGACCAAAAAAAATTGCATTGTGCCGCGCGCTCTCAAACAAAATTTTTTAAAGAAAAATCC
>NC_087066.1:42253776-42273206 GCF_963678635.1 Symsagittifera roscoffensis | reverse complement strand
TTGAAGTTGCTGAGTTAAGACCGAGTTGGTTAACTCATAGAGTAATTTTGGATAGGGTACACCGTCTGCTCGTCACGCTATCTTATTTTCGGCCGGATAGATTCGTGCAACTTCTTAGTCTAATACCGATCCTAATCTTACTCTTATACTATCTAGTCTCAGGTTGTTTAACTAGTCTCTGCTAGGCTCAATAGATCTAGGGTATACTGGTTTATTGCGGCTGCTGAAGTGCTCGGGAGAGTCCAACTAATTTCTAAGTTAAATTCAAATCTCTCTGGTGCTGAAATTACAAGTAACTTCAGCACTTACAAATAAGTGGGTTGTTAGTTAGATGGATCATGATTGGTTAATATTAAATACTTTACATTGGTAAAATATCTAAATTATCCAATCATAAAATGTAGTTTAGATCAGGTTCCACCCATCCGGGTTTTACAGAGTTTTTTAGAATAGTTCTTCTGCAATTCGAAGGATGGATGATGGAAGTTGGTGTTTGGCGAACATCTTATTTCTTCTGTTTCCTTTTTGTTAAAGAAGTTCCAGGAAGCTGGAGTTAGAGACATAAGACGTTGTGTCTTCTAGTGACAACGACTAAGTCTTCGCAACAAACTCAAATCTGATTTCAGAATGGTTGGCTATGTCAGATTTTTCTGTTCTGCGTGGAGAACTTCTTTTGTGTCTGATCTAGTTTGGGAATGGCGTGGAGATTGTGCGTGGAGGGGATGCCTGGTTACTCGGATCTGTACGTATACTTGAACATCGAGGTGGTCATTGGTCTAGTTCAATGAAGTCCTTTTCTGCGAAGTCAAGTCGTACTCTAAATCCTTTGAGTTGTGATTGTGAGTGGCATATCGATTGTGGTTGGTCATTCTCTCTCGAGTGTAGTGGGGTCGTTTTGTCTTTAGATGTTCGTCCTTGGTGTTGTTTTCTGATCTATGTATTGCATAATGTAATTTACATTTTATAAAACATTTATTAGTTTAATATTTTTTAATTATGATTTTAGTTAGTTGTTTTCACAAAAGCTTTTTGTTTTAGTTCGGTTATTTTGAAGAGTTACTCACACTTGAGTAGCTCTTATTAAAAATAGAGGTGTGGTCACAAAGCGTGGATGTAGCGCGGTGGGTTAGGCCGGCTATAGAGCATGCTCAGGACGTCCTTCCTGGTGGGTTAGGCCAGGAATGGGAGTATGATTTCATGCGGTTTTTGTGAGGGGTCCTGTTATGTGACAACGTTTTATGTTGGGTTTGTTGTGGTTTTTCTTATGTCTTGTTGGTTATGTCCTTTTTCCAAAAAGTAAATTGTTCGTGGTATGGGTTTGTCTTTCGACTTTTTTGTGTTTTATTATTTCTTTCTTAGACTTTATAATAGTCTTCAAAAGAATAACTTATCCAGTTTTAAACTGGGTTAATCCGGTTTGGGTACCGTTGGTTTCCTTTTCTTAGTCATGCTGTTATTCTATGATTTGTGGTATTTAGTAAGCTGCGTTGGTTAGTTTTGTTTAATATATGATTCCTTTCCAACCGGGTTAAAGGAAAGTTTGAAACATGTTATTATATGTTAGAGTTGTTGAGTGTGAAAACTTGAAACTGAAATTCATTATTTTAAACAATTCTTCGTGGGCGAGCTGTGCGAGTGTGGATAGAATTTCTGTGCGAATGAATGAAAATATCAAAAGGTTAGTACTGCAATTGCATTTTATTAATTTACTGCATAGAATTTGGAAATTTACTGCTAGTTATGGGGGAATTTTAAGTTACAAATTTTCATTATAATTAGATTTACTGCTTGTGGGGAAAATTTTAGAAATGAATTTACTGCATTGGTATTAAATTTATAAATTTATAAGTGTAAGAGATTAATAGAATTTTTGAAATCTGTTTGATGAAATTTGCGATTTTTATTTGTCTTTTGTGGTTTTTGTAGGTGATTGTCGGATGAAGGCTAAAAATCTAAAAAAAACATGGATAAAGTATGGTGAGTTTTTTAATATTTCAATTAGTTAGTTATATTCATTTAATTCATACTTACCTGTTAGTCGTCGGGGAAAAAACCGTGGGGGAAGATGTCGTGAATTAGTTCTGAAGTTGTTAGTAGTTTAGCTAAGATGCGGATGATATTTTTAGTCTGAAGCAGTGGCCAAAGCAATTGGAGTGCCTTGATAGTGGTTAGTTCTTCAGTGCCAACTGCAAACTCATAAGGTGTGTTTTGGATTAGATTATATAATTTGTGATTGAATTTAGTGTTGTGGATGAATTCTAAAATTGGGATTTCTATAGGTTGTACAAACTCGTGCGGGATAAGGAAGGGTCGGGATTCTTCGGCGTTGAAGGTCTTGGTGATGGGACAGAAGATGTACATTTGGGTTATGGGGTCATAATTACGAAGAATACCATGAAGGTTAGTATCTTTAATGCAATATGTGAAATTTAGGAAAAATGGTGAAGTGTATTTGGAATTAATGAATTGAAAACGATGGTGTGGTTGTCTAGAGGGTGTGTGTAGGTCAAAGTGATTTTGGATGAAGCGATAATAACTATATGTGTGGGTTTGTTTAGTGCGCAACATAATATCGTGTGAGCAGTGTAAATCTCTTTCGTGTGGTGCAAGGAAATGAAAGGTTAGTGAAAATATTTGGAAGCGTTCTTTAAAACTTTCGTATGCTTGTGTGTCTGTTAGTGCTTCTGAAATAATTTGAACAAACTTTCGGTCGAAGATGTTTAGTGTAAATATATATGGTGTCTTGATGAAAAATTTCTCGGTAATTTGTGGATTAGCGAAGCGATCGTCGTCTAAGAATTGATCTTGGTTAGCTCTGATGATGTTGTGATCATAGTATTCGAGTGTATATTCGTTAGCTCTAGGTGCAGTGTGTGTTTTTAGTGATTTTTTATATCCAACGTAAGTAAATTGTCTAGGTGTTAGTGGTGTAGTGAGTCGATATAGCAAGTCCGTATTTCGCTCTATATCGATGTGAGTGTTAGATAAAGGTAAGCAAAGAGGGTTAGTAAAATGATAATATGAGGTCCAAGAGAGAGTGGGCATTAAAACGTATTCATCTACAAAGTTGCGTGTTTCGTTAGTGTCGTGGGGGGTGTTTAAGGTGTATTGTGGGAATGAGGGTAAGGTGATGGCTAAAAATTCTTTTGTGTTAGTATGCTTGGGGTGGTTGATGTATTCACGGGCTGTTCCTGGTTTTGCTGGGAAAGGATGGTTGGGGAACTTTCTTTTAAAAGTGCGGTAAGCTCTATTAGTGTTGAGTGAAGATTCAGTTGATGTGGATGATGGTGCTAATGATTCAGTATAATTTGAAGAGGGTGTAGGGGTAGGGGGGTTGGATGAATTTATTGTGGAGGAGATTTGGTTTATGGTTGGGGTATTAAGGTGGTAGGGTTGTTGTTGAAGGGTAATAAAATTATCTAGCTCTGGGGAGATTCGGGGGGTGTCTGGAGAATGAGATGATTGGTCAGAATGGTATGAGGAGTAGGTTGGGGTAACTTGGGAAGCATAAGAGGGTGTGGGAGTGATTGGGTCAGGGTTATTGGATAATATGGGTTGAAAAGGGGGTTGAGAAAAATTAGAAGAGTTATGAAAATTATTGGATGGGGATGGTTCTGAGTCGGCAAATTCATCGGGGGTTTCAATATTCGGGTTATTGAGTTGTGAGATGGAATATAAAACTGAGATGTGTGAATTAGTGTCGGAATTCATGCCTGATGTTACATTACTAGGTGAAAAATCGGGTGGCGGAAAAGCAAAAAGTGGTATTATTGGGATTGGAGAGGTAAGATTGGTTGGGTGGGAATTTGATCGGTGTAGTGATCCAAGTTGGCGGCTCATCGTGGGCTAAAAAAATGATTATTTTGAGACTGAAAAGCGGTGGTATGGGGTTGTTCAATAATTTGTTCATAAGTATTATCATCTTGTGACTGGTGTGTCATTATATGTTGGATGGGACTTTGTGATGTGGTGAGTCGAAAATTTGGATTATGTGTGATGGCTAAATTTCGAAAATTTCGTGGGACTAGGGATAGTGGATGGTTATTTGGTAGGGCTGGTAATTGTGGTGCCGTTGGCGTTATGTCTACATTGTTATGTTCTTCGTCGTATGTATTTTGTCGTGTTGCTATTTTTGTGTTATATTCTTTTATTTGTGCGTCTAAAAGAATTTTGTTTATAGATGTAGAAAAGATTCCAAAAAATCCTGCAAAGAGTATGCGTGCTACGCTTGCTTGTCTGTTTACTTGTGTGTGTATAGCACATGTGTTGTAGATTCCTTTTAAAAGTGAGAAAAGAAATCCAATAAAGTTAAACATTGCGTATAAAATAGTCAATTTTTCTAAGATGTAGTAGGGCCATCCTAGAAAATCGAGGATCTCATTTTTGAGTGTAACAAAGCTAAAAATGTTAATTGGTGATATATCTTGGGGACGGTATTTTTCACCGTTTAGATATATATAATCTTTAATGTCTTTAAAATATCCGCTATAGTCTTGCGTGTAGATATCGGCAAATCCTGCGGTTTCTGCAAGTTTGCGTAAATTTTGGTCTATTGATTGTCTTTGTATAGTGTCCATTTGTGTTAATAATTCTTGGAATTGTTGTGTTCTAATGTGATGTTGAATATCTGATTTTGAATAGATTCCTATTGATTGTAAGTCTATATTTGGGTTTCGAGCAATAGCGCGAATGCTTTCTGGTGAAAATTTTTTGAGTGATTGCATTAATGTGGGATATGGAGTGAGAAGATAATATTTATTTTCATCAGGGTTTAGTTGTACTACATTGTGGCTGTTTTCTGATCCACATGGGACTGCGGTATCCCAGAAATAGGTTCTTCGTGAAAGTGTATCTACGAAATGTACTTTATTCTTATAAAAGATAGGGATTCTTTTATAACATCTTTTATCTTCAAAAACGTATAGTGGTGATATTTTTTTAGTACAAGTATAAAACCATAAGATGTTTCCTTCATAGTCTAAAAAATTTGATCTATTTCCAGATAATAAGTATCCTGCATAGGGTATTTTTAATACTGCTAGTGCAAGTGATTGTAATATTTGTGTTCGTTCTAATTCGCATAGTTGGTGTAGTGTTTCTAATTCGGAGAGTGACATTTCTTGAAAAATTCGGCTAATTGTATAATCTAGTTTCATATCTAAATGAATATCATAGTGGATATTACCGAAATATGTAGTATTCATTAGTGATAATTCTTGTAAGCGTGTGCTTCTGGTGTCATGGGGTTTTAGATGTCTACCAGGTTGTCCGTTGCTTTTTTCAAAATTAACTGGTATATAGGATGTTCCTTCGTTTGGAGGATGACCTGTGGCATATGGGTCGATTTTTACTTTTCCAGTGGTCATGTCGAATCCTTTTTCGTATTCAACTAATATTTCAGAGTATTGTGTTCTGTGAAGTGGATTCCTGTATTTACATGCAAGTTCTGTTTCTTGATATATTTGAAAACGTGTCAATTTATTTTCTATATTGTCTATGTTTCTAAAATTAGAACTTAGTTTTCGTGATGGATGGACTTGTTCATATGGAATTGATTGTATAAAATATTTTTCGTGAAATTTTATCATACGAGCGTGTATTTTTGCTACTTGAAATGTTGTACATGTATCTTCGGGGAACCAAACAATTGTTGCTTGTGTTCTCGTTGTAGGGTCGCAATAACCTTGATCATTTTTACAAGGTAATCGGATTCCTTGATAGATCATTGTATTATCTGATAAATCTCGTGTTAGTTGTATTTTTTCGAGTTGTATTTTCCAATCGAAAAACATTATTTCTTGGTATCCTTTATTTTTTGTGTCTGCTTTGCAGTTTGATGGGTCATTTATACCAATGTGTGGTATCCAATGTTTATCGTGTAGGTCATAGGTTAATCGTCCGTGTGCGCCGTTATACGGGTATTTTTCGTCTAGTTTTATATGTCCTTGGTGTCTTTCAAGTTGTGATTGATGTACAGAGTCTGGAAAAACTTGAAAATTAACTAACTTTCTTTGGGAGTTTTTATTTCGTGTGATGTTTAGTCTAAGTAATTCATTTTTACAATCGTCGGGATTGAGATGTAAAAGACGTTCTATATTACTCTGATAGAATGATTCATGGTCAAGTCGGTTTTTGTTTCCGTTTGAGACTTGTGAACAATGTACTTTCTTTTCGGAAAATGTTGCTGTGAATTTATAACCTGTAACTGTTGTTGCTCGGGCTTTTGAATAGAGTGTTGCTATTACATCTGTGGTTTCTATAGCTTGTGGTTCTGTTTCACATTGTGATACTTGATTTATTGCATATTTATGTAGTGTTTTTTGTTCATTTTCTTCACAATCGTAATGTGTTACTAATAAATCTTGTGGTCCTGTACGAGGGGAAGGGTTTATGTTTTGATTTGAGATTACTAGAAAAGGGAGTTGGAGAAAAATTAATAATTTTAGAATATACATGTGTATGATAATCCTGAGTATGGATTATAAAATGTAATGTAGCCAATTGTGTTTTTGGTATATCTGTCGTATTTGTATATTACTTCAGTAGTTATAAACGGTGGTGGTAGTGATTGAGCTGTTATGTTAGGTGGATTTAATGGGTAGGGATGTTGGGTAATATTATTTAACTTAACTGTGATTTCAAACTTTAATTGTAAACTGTTTTGTTGGAGTATTTGAATATTGTGATCACGGATATCGTTGTGAATATCTTGGCGATATTGTAATCTATTAAGTGCCCAGTTATGAAGGCGGTTACTTTCTTGATGTTGTCCAAATAGTGGTGGAGGTGCTGTAAATGTATTCCAATCTAGTCTTAAAGGAATATTTATTGATGATTGTTCTCGATATCTGGCGTCGAGATTATTTGGAAAATTTAAGTTAAAAGGTGGTGGTGAAATCTGGCTTATTGATGGTGTTGATGGTAGTGATAATGTTTCTGGTAGTGATGAGGATGTTGTTGTATCCGTAGAAATATCTATGGGGTCATTGACTAAATTTGGTTCACCTTGTGTAAATGAATGTGTAGTCCAATATGGAAATCGTGATGTTTGGTTTGTGGGGTTGAAAGGATTTTCACGTATTTGCTCAGATGTTGGTGTTGAACCTAAGTAATCTGATGGTAGGCTTGAGGTGCTACGTTGTGAAAGAAGTGTAGGGGTTTCTGGTAATATACCAATGGGGTTTTCTGGAGTGTTTTGTGATGGGGATTGAGGTATATCAAAATGAACTCGGGGAGTTTGAAGATTTCTGTTTCGTCGAGGATGTATAATTTGTCTATTTATTTCGACTGTATTTTGGTTTTGACTAGAATTTCTTATTCTACTTAGTTCTTGTGGTAGTGTTGGGTATAGGTTATATGTTGGTTCGCTTAAAGGTGCTTGTCGTTGAACTGGTTCTAGTGGTTCTGATAAACGAGCATGTCGTTCTTCAAAAGTGTATGGATTGTCTTGAAAAGAAATTCGTGTAGATGTTTGAGGATTTTGAGTAGTTGAAGGTGGTGTTTGGTTATCTTGGGATGATGTCGGTGAAGACTGATTCTGTGACTGTTGGGTAGCAATTTTTGATGGATTTTTGAATTGTTACTTTAGTGGGAAGGTTTATGTTTATTATAGTATTCTTCCAAAAAAAGAATTAGAAGGATTGTTGCTAGGGCAAATGTGAAGATTGCTTTCTTTATACATTTACATATTGTCAAAATGAGGGATGATAAAAATGTTATGAAAATTACAAACAATAAAAAAATATCGGTTCTACTGAAAATTGTTCGTATCATTTAGACAAGTTGTATAAATCGTACCTGTGGATATAATCAAGGGTTTTGGAAAGTTGGAGGAATAGTTCGAGTATAGTGTAGAAAATTAAAAAAATGTTACAAAAAATGATTAGGATTATTAGAAAAGATTCAAGTATATCAAAAAGAAATATTATAAAGGTTTCAAGTATTGTAAAAAAATGTTTAAGATTTATGAGTATTTGAGTAACTGATTGAGAGAAGAGCATTTAAGAAATGATCTCTTGGTCGAATATTTTTTGCTGTTTGAGGCGATTTTCTAGTGTGGTCGGATTATTTATTAGTTTTTTGACAAGTGGGTTGAGTTTTGTAAAAAATTGTTGGGGGCAATTTTCATGGTGACTGGGAGGTCGTCTTTTTCTTTATTTTTGTTTGTCAAATGATCCGGGGTATGGTGAGATTTTTATACTTTAGGCTAATTAAAATGTTCATTTTGTTACTTTAGGCTAAGTTAACAAATTTGCTTTGGGGGTATTCGTGGTCTGAGTTGGGGAAATATTGTTGATCTTTGGGTTATTAGATAAGGGAGGGGTACGGTATTATGGTGATATTTATTTTAGTTGTCAAGTTGGAGTGGTTTGCTTATTTTTGACCTGGAGGTCGTAAAGTTATAGTTATAGATGTGCCTGGAGTTCTATATGATTCGTCTAATTGGTCTTAGTTTGAGTTAGAGAAAGTGACGGATTGGATGAATCCTATTGGTTTATTTTGAACTAGAATTATTACGTACTTGTCAGCATGTTATTTTGAAAAATGTAAATGAAAAATGTTTTGAAGGTTTCAAGATAGTGAAGTATAATGTTAAAATTACTTCTGAAATTCCACTTTCTTTAAAATTTTAGATTGGGGGATGAATATTTTATAGTTTTTACGTGGTTGATTTCGGAGTCTTGTTGTTTTTCTATTTTCTGATTTGTCGATTTGTTCTTGGGGTATTATTTGTTCGGTCATTTTTCTATTTTTTCTTTGTTTTGGAGATTCTTTATGGTTTTGTGTATTGTTTTTGGTGGTGGTTAGTTTTGTGTTTTGATTTTCGGTGGGGTTATCATTTTGTTCTGTGTTTTTCAGATGTGGTTCATTTTGAATGATTTTTAATCCTGTGAAAGAATATAATTGAGTTAATTCGCGGAGTGCGTATTCTTTTGGGTAATAAGGTAATAGGTTGTTTCGATGTTGAACGATTTCTTTTTTGTTTGAGTCGGTAATTTTATATGTGACATCAGTGGGTTTTGCAATTATTTGGTATGGTCCTTTTCGAAGGGGTTGTAATTTTTTAGAAATTCCTTTTTGAGTATTAAAATTAGGTATTAAAACAAATGTTCCAATTTTTAATTCGGAGGCTGGTGTAAAACGTGAATTGATTTGTTCATTAATGTTTTGTCTTTGTAATAACTTTTTTGTTATTTTTTGATAAATTTCATTGTGTTTTTTATCTCTATTTAGAATCCATTCGGTGTGTGTACCGGAGGCTAGTTTAAGAATTTGTGGGTGATGAAAATGATCTTCATCGTGTGTATGTAAAGGTAGGTTATAACAAATTGAGTCTTTATTTGGTTGACAATAACCTTGTGCGTTTTTATGAGAATTTGCTGTAAACATTATTGGTTTGCGTGGCTTTTGGTTAAAAACCATTTCGTATGGTGACATTCCTAAAGTTGTCGTAATTTGTGAATTATATGCTAAGGGAAATAATTTTACATCTGCTGACCATTCGGTATATTTTGTATCATTTCCGTTGATGATACATCTAAGATATTCTTGTAATGAACGGTTCATACCTTCGACTAAGCCGTTTGTCCAAGGTGCATGAGATGTACGTGGTTTGTGTTTAATGTTATATAAATGACATAGTGTGATAATTTCATTATTTATGAATTCTGTACCGTTGTCTGTAACTAAAATTTCTGGTAGTCCGAATTTTGCTATCCAGTGTTCATAGAGTGTTGTGTAAGCGTAATAAGCGTTACAATGTGGTACTGGGTTAAGTGCTACATAATGTGTAAATGCGTCAACAATTACCATAATGTAGGAGTTTCCTTCTGATGAGGGTGAAATTGGTCCTTTAGTATCAAATGAGATACGATGATTGAAGTACAAACTTTGTCCTTTAAAATCTTGTTTTTGTGCTATTTGTTTTTGATTTGGGTAAGGTTTATTTAGTTGACATACTATACAGTCATTGCATAGTACTTTTATCCAAATTGGTGCATTTGGGAAATAAAAGTTTTGTATAAAATTTGAATATGTTTTCTCTGATCCAGAGTGTCCTTTAATATTTTGTGTATGTGAAATATTAAAAGCTATAAGAATCATACTTAAAGGGAGACATGGAACTGTAGATTCATTTAATTTGTATTCTAGAAGGTCTGTGTTTTCGTTAATTGTTGTATTATTGAATTTTCGAAAATATCGGAGGAGTGTTTTATTTCCTAAAATGGTTGAATCTGCTTTGATAGGTTTAGTTTTATATTTGTGCCATGATTTCAGTTGTCGAATTACTGGGTCAAGGTTTTGATATTGTTTCAGTGTTGAAATTGTAATTGTTTCTGTTGGGGGGAGAAAAATGTTTTCGATTTCTAATGTAGATAAGGGTATTGTATCAAGTGGGTCATGGAGGTCAAAAACTTGATTTATTGTGTATTTTGAATCATTTGTTTGTGGTCCTGATAAATTTATTTTATCAGTTAAATCTTCTTTTTCAATTAGTGGAAAATGGTCTTTCTTAGGCGGGTGTTGTTTTGTTCGTTTTTGTTGGGTGTTATTTTTTATCCATTGAGAATATGGGATTGGTTTGAAAGTTGATGTTCCAAGTAAATCAACTTCATAATGATTATTTTGACAATCTAAATAAAGTGGGAAATGTTGTAAACTATTTATTTGTGATTGTTCAATATCAGTTTTTACTGCATATTTGCATTCCAATCGGGGTGATGTTTCGTTTTCTGCAAGGTAGAATTTTATGTTTTTGGGTATTTCAACTGTTGTTTTTCGTGTAAGTAATTCAGGTGGTGTATTTCGACTTAAGGTGTCTGGTAATGCAAGATTTTTTCCTGCAGTCCAAACTATATGTAAGTTTGGAAATTTCATTAGAATTAGTTGAAATCTGTAAACTCGGTGGTTTGGGTTAGATTTTTGTGTAAAGAGAAAGATGATTGGTTTATGGTCTGTGAATAGAACTGTTGGATGTTTTGATCCAAGTATCAGAAATTCATATTCTGTCAGTGTATATATTATGGCTGTACATTCTCTCATTAGAGTTGAGAGTCGTAGCTCTGCTTGAGTGAATAATCGAGAATTTGCTGATATGAGGTTCATTTTATTTGTACCATTATGTGATTGTAATAGTGCTGCACCGATGCCAAAGTTCGAAGCATCGCACATTGCATAAAATGGTTGATTGGAATCTGGAATTGTGTTTGAAATTTGTTCAGTTAAAAGTTTCTTTACTTCTTCAAATCGTGTTTGATGTTCTGTGTTCCATTCAAAATTATTTTGTTGTCTAAGGATGTTATAAAATGGTCGTAGATTTAATTGCATTTTATAAACATATTTACTTAAAAAGTTTAACATTCCAAGAAATTCTTGGATTTTCTTTTTATTTGTTGGTGGTTGAAGTTTTTGAATAGCGTCAATGCGTGATTTCAATGGAGTGATTGTTTTTCTTTCTATATTATGTCCTAAGAATTTAACTCTTGTCAAAAAGAAGTGTGATTTATCGGGGGCGGCCTTCAGATTTTCGTTCTGAAGTATTTGGTGATATTTTTCTAAAACATTGAACATCTCGTCTTTTGTTTGTGATTGCATAAAAACATCGTCTAAATAGGTGATTGCGTTTTTCTTGAGTATCAGTGGTCTAAAAATTTTGCTCATAAAAGCTGAAAATGCTGCTGGTCCTATGGATATTCCATAGAATAAGCGGTTGAATTCATATTGTTGGTTTCCGATAACAAATTGTGTTAAACGTCGTGATTGTTCATCTAGTGGCATTTGATTGTATGCACTATTCATATCGGCGGTTGTAAAGTATTTGCCGTTTATTTTTGTTAAAATAACTTGTATTGGTTCAATGGGCCAATTACATTTTGATTCATCTATAAGTGAATTGAGGTATCTAGCATCGAGAACGATTTTCAATGATTCTCCTTTAGCTAGAATGATAACAGGGTTGATAAATGTGTTGCCTTTTGGTTGTTCTTCTTTATTAACTGGTGATATAATGTTGTATTGTTCTAAAATATCGAGTAATCTGTTCACTTTATCATGTAAGTGAATTGGTATTTTACTTGCTCTCTGTTTTTTGAAAACTGCGTCTGGTTTTAACGGGAGATGTAGTGATGAACTGATTTTTCCAACATCGAATTTTGATGTTGCATAGACTGATGAATATTTAATTAGCTGTTTGGCTAATTTTTCGAATTCGTCTTGTGTTATTTGTGAATGTTGGAAATTAAACATTGTTAAAAATTTTTGTTGGTCCTCTGTGTAGTTACTTATGTTGAATGTAGGTTTGAAATATGGAGTTTTTGTGAAATAATCCGTATTTCTGTTTTCGTTACTTATTATATTATTTATAGATAATTCTTCATTAAGAATTGTAGATTGGCAAATATCTAGTAATTGGAGTATATTATTTACGCGATAGGCTTTTTCGTGTATTGGTGATATTGTAGCGTTGGTTTCACAATATCCTAAAAGTCCTAAAGGTAATGTTACTTGGTAAGGTGTGTTGTTATAGACATGTAAGGAAATGATATCGGAATTCGAATTTTTCAAATATTTTATGGATGAGATTGTGATTTTGAAAAATTTGTGAATAGGTTTGAATTCAAATTCTGACATATAAAATTTTTGTTTGTTTTGTTCTTTATCATATTGGTGAACTTGTTTGATTGAAAAATTATAGATATTTCCTGATAGTGGTTTTAGGTGTTTTCTTTGTTGGTTAAATATCGGGTAGAATTTTGAAAAGAATGGTGGTTGTTTATTTAATCTTTGAAAAAATGTTAAGGATGTTTCTTTTGTTTTTGTATATTTATCTTTGATTAATATTTTACTATTTAGTATGTTAATTGTTGGTATATACTTCGAAATAAATGGTATTCCAATGATATTATATTTAATGTCAGTGATATGGAATATTTGGTTTAAAATGGCTTATTTAAAATTTTGCTTTGTTCCATTGTTCTGGTGGGGAGGAGAAATAATTGGATTTTTCCGTAGTTTATCAATGTTGATCCTTGTGCTGTTGCTAGTTCTGCTGGAGGTTTCAAGAGGTGTTAGCTTTGGTGTAAGGTTTTTATTTCATTCCATGTGGGGATGTTTATTATGTTTGATTCTGCTCCTGAATCAATTAAAAAATCTATTTCAAGGTCTGGTGGTTGAAATTCTTTATTTCTTGGGCTTTCTAAGAGAAATGGTATTGTCCAAATTTTTTCTTTGGGTTGTTCTTTTTGTAATATTTTGATAAATGTGGTTTGTATTCAAGCATTTTGTTTTGGTATTTTTATTGGTTTGATTTGTAGTGTTAATCTCATTTGTTTCTTGTGTCGTTGGTGTGGAATTTATGGGTGTAGTGTAATAATTTTGAAGAAATTCTGATTGATTTTCATAATGTGTGATGGAAAGGGTTGTTCATATATGACAGATTCATAGTCATTTTCGATTTTTATCATATTGATAGAAAGAGTGTTTTCAGTATCACTTTCTGAATCTGATGATGTACAGTTTATTTGATTGAGTTGTAACGTATCAGTTACTGTGTCATCAATACCTGGAGGGTCTGATGTTGTTTCTGGATTAGATTGTACTTGATTGATTTGTCTTTGATGTTTAGGTGTACTACTTCTGTGGCGATTATTAGAATTATTATAGTTATTATTATTCCGGTTGTGGTGATTGGGAATAATTTCTATAACGATTATTATAACTTGAGTGTCGATTTTTGTGAATTATTTCGCGATCTGTTTTGATAATTGTTGTTTGGTCTGTTATAGTTCGATCTATTATATGAGTTATTCCTTGATTGATTGTTCGGGTAATTCTGGTTTCGGTTGTTGAATAACTTCTATTTCGATTATAGGAGTAGTTTCTATTTCCTATTGTATGATGAATTTCGTGATTGGTTGTTTGGATAGTAGTTATTTCTTGATTGGGAATTAGATCTAGAAACAAATCGTTGTGTATTTGAATTTGATCTGGAGTAGTTACTTCTACTATTTGGTCTATTGTAGTGATTTTGTGATGAATTTTGTGTATTTCTTCGTTCTGGCGATCTTCCTCTATAACTTGAGTTATATGGTGATTGATTTCTTGTATAATTTGTATTGTTCGGGAGTGGTTTTCCCTGAACTGTTGTTGCTGTGGACTGTTTTGTTCGGTAGATTTTGATCTTTTTTCATGTATTGATAGAATGATTTATTTGGTTCTTTATATTTTTGAGGTTTATTTTGATTGTCTTGCTGTTTTTGTCTACATTCGGAAATACTATGTCCGTATCGTCGGCAATAATTACACCATTTTTTGAAAGATGGTTTGCCTTTAAAGTTTGGGTTCTTTTCATAAATATTGAGTATTTCAGTGATTTTTTCAACGAGGTCTGTCTCTGATTCCTGTATATTATTAATATTAGTGGGAGTCGTTTCAATTCTGTTAACGTATTGTAATTTCAGATTTTCCGTTTCTTCTAGTTTCATCGTGATTTCTGCTTGTTCTAATTTGTCTACTAGTTTTCGAAAATCTAAATCGGGTTCTCGAATTGAAGAAGGATGGGATGGCTCTCTTTTTTATTGCTATTTTCCTTAATTGTGGTGTTAAGGTCATCATTAAGATTTCTGTCATCTTTGTGTTTTTATAGTCATGTGTATTTAGTGAGTATGCTTTTCGAACTAGTGTTTCGATACGTACTGCTATTTGCTTGATGGTTTCGTTTGGTAATCTGCGAATTTCATTACATAAAACTCTTTGTTGTTGTTTGTTTCTTTCGGAGTCAAACATTTTTGAAAATTCCTGTGTAAACCTTTTCCAGTTTGATTTTATTTCTAGAGGTAGTACTGAAAACCCATTTTTGGGCTGCTCCATCTTAGGTTGTTTGTATTAACGCTGTGCGTCGATGTATCCAATTTGATGTAGTGGCGTATTAATTGGTTCAGGTCCAATATTTAAAATCAGGTTTGCTGTTACTGCATTTAAATAATCTTCTACAGAATATTCAGGGTCTGTTCCTGTGAAAACCATTAAAAGGTTTGTTTGATGTTATTGATGATCCACCCATAAGGTATGGATTCATTGTCATTTGTAATGATTCTGCTGCATTTGGCATTTGAGAAAAATTTGAAAGTTGGTTTCTTGTTATTTCATGTTGTTGGAGATAATATGGGAGTGGTATTTCATTTTGCATTTGTGATGCTTGATACGAGTGTGCAGTCATTGGATTTTGTTGTTGAATTGGTTGAAAAGATTGTGTATTAATTAGATTTTGTTGTTGAATTGGTTGTTGATGTTGTGCATCTATTGGTTGTGGAGAAAAATTTCTATGATTTGTACGTGTTTTCTGTATTCCTTGTCTACGATATTCTTGAGTATTTGGTGCAAATATATCTGGTTGTAAGAAATCATCATCTGAGGATAAATAATCCATTTGATAAGATGTCTGTTTTTTATTTTTATTTTGTTGAAAAAATGGGTAATTTTCACTGTGATCCTGTGGAGGATTTGTTTGGAAATTTATTGAATTAGGTTGGGTCATTGGGTTATCCCAATTTCGAGATCTTGTATATTGGTTAAAATTTCTTTGTGGTTGGTTATATGTTTTTGATGGATGTGTATAATTATAATTATGGTCTGCAAAGTTGTTTCTAGTGAATGTTTTGCGTGTTTTTGATGGTATTGTCATGGGTCTGTATGTTTGGTAATCCATATGTGAATATTTAGGGGCAACCGAAGGTTTAACGGTTGATTGTAAGGTTACCTGTGTTTGTGAAGGATTTGTATTTCTTGGTGTTGTTAAATTTGGGCGTATTGGTGAAATACTTTGTTGTGTAGTTGTTGTGACAATTTCTTCATTTATGAAGTGTGATGGTGTCTGGATATCTTGTTGAGTAAGATTCCTAGTTCCATTGAGGTTTTCATTGTGTATAACTGTAGAGTTTAAACTATTATTTTGTGTATCGGGTAAAAATGTATTATAGTTTAATGGTGTCGCATCAATGGTTAATGGTATTACTTTTACATAATCTCTTATGTAAGATATCGTACTTATTGCTTGACTTGAGATTGTTTGTGGGAAGCTTATAAATGCGGGATGAGACCATTCGGGGTCCCAAACATAATCTGATTGTTCTGTGATAGCGGTATCATCGTTCGAGTTTTGGGGTCTAAAATTTTTTCTTGCTTGTGCAATTAAATCAATATTGTGTGTGAAATAATCTATTATGAACCATGCCAAAATTTTTTGTAGATCGTGTTTTGTATGTTGTGAAACGTCGTCTTTCGTGAAATTTTCTTTAATGATGTTTAAATAACTAGAGAGTAGTGTGATTTCATGTCGTACTCTTAAATGTTTAGATGTTTCTGTCGGTGAGACATTTGTTATTGGGATTTCGTTTTCTAATATCGAAATATAACTATATATTATTGCGAAAACTTCATTGGTGAATATGGAGTTTGCTCTTTGTGAGTTATGATATTGGATGCTTTTTATATATTCTGAAAAAACTTTTGAAAATTCTAAATCAAGATCGTCTGTTTGAATTGTATATTTTCTATTATTATGGTTTGGTGAGGTGAATTCTATGGAGTAGATTCCATACTGTTGTGTTATGTTGCATATATCTTTTAAGTAGTGGTCTATGATTTGTCTTTTGATTTTTACATCTGGGAACTCTGTTTTACATGGACTGATTCCGGGTTCAAATAAATTTAATAGTAAATTTGTGCAAAATATATGCTGTCCTCTATCAGTGGTTGCATCTATTATAAAAGGAAAGATTTCATCATCATCTGGACTTTCTTCACCTGGGGTGTGCGTTGAGCTCATTTTTTCGTTCGATGACTGTTAATATGTAATTATCAATGTGTCGAATTGGTTGATTCCAATTGTATAAATGTACTGGTTTGTGTTTATACTGCTTTTTTATTCTTCTTTTTCCTCTTTTTGATGAATTTGAAGTTGTTTCTGAGTCAGAAAAATATAATTGATCGTGAAGTGGGTAATTTTTATCTATTGATTCTTTTAGTTTGTAAAGTTCGTCTAAACTGTTGGTTTCTGATTCTGAAAATGCGTTTCGATTTTTTGAAAATCTTTTTCGTGTTATTTGTCTTTGTTTCGTTATTATTTTTCTTTTTAGTGTTTGTCGTTTTGTTCGAATGTATCCAACTGTTTGTGTATGAGGTGTGATTACAAGGTCGTATTTTTTGTTATCTATTTCACAATTGTGTAAAACGATTGTTTGTTTATTTCCTAGGTTTTTAAATGACATAAGGTTTAGGATGACGGATGCAAAAGGTTGTTAAATGGTTTCTATTTTTCTTAAACTGTTAGTTCTTACGATTTTTTGGTTAGCTTAACCTGGGTCTGTTTGTTCAGGGTTGGAGAGAAAAGTATATCGATTCCGAAGAATGATTTTTTACTTTCTCGTGGCTAGTATAAGTTAAGGTGTTAACTTACTTAATCTTACTTAGGGGTAGTGATTGTGTTCAAGGGTTGGAGAATAGTAAATCGATCCACAAGGTTCAGGTATAATTAGAACGCGAGTAGTTCGTTAGATACTATTTTAAACTTACTAAGTCTAAGATTTATCCTGGGTCTGTTAAGAGGGGGGGTCAAGTGAAGGATGATAACCGAAGTTCTTCACTGTTTATCCTAATTTGAATGATTAGTTTTGTTTAAAAATTTCTATTAGTTTTGGGTCTTTAGAAAGGGTTGGGTAGTGAATCGACGTTTGAGGTCGTTAGACACTAATTAAGTGGGTGGGGGAGAACAAAGTTGTTCTGTTTGATCCAAGGATAAGCCTTGATGATCAAATTTGAAATTTAATTAAGTAGAAAATGATTTAAGATCCAAGGATAAGCCTTGATGATCTGGTTTTAAAATTAAGTGAATTTAAGTTTTAATAAAATTTTAAATGTGTGTAAAGGAAAGATTTAGTGTTTTGATGATATTAGTGGGTTTATGATTGCTGTTATGTTTTAGGTGATGGAGCTGGAACAACAGGATGATTTATGATTACTAACCATTTATTGTCATGCTACTAATTTTTATTTTTTATTTTTCAATAAATATTTTTCAAACATGTTTTGTATATTACTGCAGAATTTTAGGAAAACGATCTTAGATCTTTTTATTAATCGTTATTGTATATTAATAATTTTGTTTAGCGCCTGAAATGATTTTGAAGATTAACTTCAAGGTTTTATGTTTGCAAATGAAAATCTAAATTCATTGCCAGTAGTATTCTAAATATAAAAGTTTGTTCTGGTTTTTGCCTAACTATCATATAGCTATATGGCAAGTTTCTACTTTGTCGTATGTCGTCTCTGGTTCGAGGTCTTCTTCCAATTCCGGGTAGTTCTGTTATGGTTCGGAATATTGGCTCTGATCTATTGAGTCGTAGAGACATTTCGATTAAATTATTGTCGTATAACATTTTGTAAATGTTTTTGTCTAATTTCTAATCTATTGTGGTTAATTCTAAGCTATTAAGGTCTTGTTCGAGACTTATGGTCGCACCAGATGAGTTAGGACCGAGTTGGTTAACTCATAGAGTAATTTCGGATAGGGTACACCGTCTGCTCGTCACGCTATCTTATTTTCGGCCGGATAGATTCGTGCAACTTCTTAGTCTAATACCGATCCTAATCTTACTCTTATACTATCTAGTCTCAGGTTGTTTAACTAGTCTCTGCTAGGCTCAATAGATCTAGGGTATACTGGTCTATTGCGGCTGTTGAAGTGCTCGGGAGAGTCCAACTAATTTCTAAGTTAAATTCAAATCTCTCTGGTGCTGAAATTACAAGTAACTTCAGCACTTACAAATAAGTGGGTTGTTAGTTAGATGGATCATGATTGGTCAATATTAAATACTTTACATTGGTAAAATATCTAAATTATCCAATCATAAAATGTAGTTTAGATCAGGTTCCAGATGGCCAAACATCATAAATTTAAACCAAATTCAACTTTTCTCTCAAATGTGATCTGATATCTACTGCGCTTAAATACCCTTCCTCTTGCAAACGGCTTGTTGCGCGTGGTTATTAAATTAATCAAATTGAACTATAGCGTTTTATATACTCCCCCTCCCCCGAGTGATTTTTGAATTTTTTAACGCATTAATAAATAATACATTTGTTCTAAGTTGTGCAATTATCCTACGATAAATAAATTTATCATTAAAAGAGCACTAACTTGAGTAAGCACAGAACTTAACTCAACCTGTTGAAGCACATCTGAGCACTTTCTAATAAAACCTATCTTACCTGGACTTGATTGCTTAATCTATGTTCTTTTTCTCCAGTAAGGAAGATTCTAGATTGAACAAAAAAAGACAAGTTTTTTTGCATTTTGTTGTAGAAAAAACTCAGACCTAGAAAGTGTTTTTTAATTTAATAGTTTCTTTTAAATATAACGTTTTTTCGGCTGT